>NC_090650.1:188614316-188889316 GCF_040937935.1 Hyperolius riggenbachi | reverse complement strand
ATAGATTTAACTGTACTGCAAAAAAGATATTCAGTATATGTCACCCATGTATTTATATTACTTTATCAGACAGTGAGTTGCTTGGAGTGTCTCCTTGACATCATGGTTGCATAGTTAGTTTGGTTGAAAAGACATCCATCCATCAAGTTCATCCAGAAGAAATATAAAACACCATCCTGAACCTGCACATATCCCAGTTGATCAAGGGGAAGGCGAAAAACCTTACAAGGCCTGGGCCACTTAGCCTTAAAAGGGAAAAAATTCCTTCCTGACTCCAGATGGCAGTCAGACAAATCCCTGGATCAACTCTCCCGGGAATTACATAGTAATTATAGCTGTAATAATGGATTCCCTTTAATGCAATGAAAGCATCCAAGCCCTCTTTAAATGTAGATATCGAGTTAGCCATAACTACTTCTTTAGGTAAGCTGTTCCAGATTTTAACCAATCTCACCATGAAGGACCCCTTTCTAAATAGATAGCAAAAACGTTTTTCCTCCATACGCATATTATGTCCCCTTGTCCATTGTACAACTCTAGGGACAAAAAGCTCATCTGCCAAGCTTTTGTATTTCCCTGGTTTACACATTTACACATATTAATCAGGTCACCTCTCAGTCGCCTTTTTTCCAAGCTAAATAAGCCCAGTTTGTCCAACCTTACTTGGTAAGTGGGATCTTCCATCCATCTGATTCAGTGGACCTCAAAATAAGGCCTGCAAACTGAATGCAGCTCACGAAAGCTTTTTCACTAGCTCCCCCAACACAAAATGTATAACTTACAGATGCGGCCCACTGTACCTGTAAATATCGGCTGCTCGCATATAGAATAGCAGTGCTGGCATCACCCATCCACATACTGTAGTAGTAATTCTCTGACTTCCAATCCAATTCTACATTAGGTGACCAACTGGACAGCAGGTTGTCACCTGGGTATACTTCACTGTCTGGTGCACAAAGACGTTCTTTGAGCACCGTATGACTGAATGGCTGCTGCTGGGAGAACTCCTCCAGGCATGATGGGGGAATCAATATCTAGATTCAATGTAATGTTTTCAACATCATTTTATGTATGAAGTATGTTGACCTGGGGACCTCTGCTCTGATTAATTTAGTTGCCCGTCTTTGTACTTGTTCTAGAAGGTCAATGTCCTTTCTATAGTGTGGTGCCCAAAACTGTATCCCATACTTCAGATGTGACCTCACAAGTGATTTAAACAGAGGGAGCAGTATACTAGCATCTCGAGACGCTAGGCATGGTGTAGGATAGGCCACAGCACTGATGCACCAAAAGATATAACTTGCACCACATGCACCTGTATAAATCCTACTGATACTTTATTGCCAATTAGCACACAGAGTATCTCCATGTAGCAAATTAGAAGGAAAATCATTGGTTGCAAAAGGAATAACTTAACCATTTCAGCCCGCGGGTTCTTTTCACCTTATGGATGAGAGGAATTTTCACATTTCAGTGCTTTTCCCTTTCATTCCCCAATAACTTCATCACTACTTATTACAACAAAATTATCTATACCTTGATTTTTCTGCCACAAATTAGGCTTTCTTTGGGTGGTATATTATGCTAATAATTTTTTTATATTAAATGCATTTGAATGGGAATAATAAGAAAAAAATGGAAAATATTCATTATTTTTCAGTTTTCAGCCATTATAGTTTTAAAATAAAACTTAAAACTGCGGATAAAAGCCACATATTTTATTTGCCTATTTGTCCCAGTTATTGCAACATTTAAATTACATCCCTAGTACAATGTATGGTGACAATATTTTATTTGGAAATAACGGTGCATTTTCTCAGTTTTACATCTATCACTAATTGCAAGCACATAATTTAATAATAATATAGCCTCTTGTCTTACATATTAAAAAAATGTATTCCCTAATGTATGTAGGGGTAATTTTACTATGTGGCCACAAGATGTCCTCACGCATTATTTCATATTGCTTACAATAAGTACGTTAAATTCAGTAATGCATGGCTGTGTTAAATCGGAAGTGATGCAGGCATCTCATTGATGCTGGCAATCATGGGGGCCTAGAGGGAAGATGAATGATTGGGAACAACGTTCCCATTCATTAATCTAATGATCAGCGGCAGGAGCGGCGAGTGGGAGGGAGCGCGGCAGCACCATTTGGGAATGATCACTGATTTTTAACAAAAACAGTGATCATTCTTGCCGGACAAGCACAGATTGGTTCAGGGGAATTATGTCCCCTGCCACCAATCCACCATCATCATGACCATTGCAATTGCAGGCACAGCCCCCCAAACTGCACGGACGTGAGTCTCGCATCCCTGCGGATGTAGCAACAGCAACCGCAGATGTGAGCGTAATGGTTAAAGGTGGCCATTAATGGTCCAATATTAGCAAGCAATTGACATTCTGATCCACTAATTACAGTTGGATTGTAGAGTGTTGATTGTGCCAATCGACAACAACCCATGGTATTATTGATCCATTTTGCGGATCAATTATATCTGTAATGTTTGAGTTGGTTATGTCTGGTAAATGCCGAGCTGGACCAGGGCTACTGTGCAGGTGTGCCAAGCTTCAGGAGCACACAGAGGGACAGAGAGGAGGTAAGTATCTAACTTTTTGCTGTTTTTTTTACAGATACAGATACATTTTTATTGATTTTTGTCATATAAAAACACATATACAACACGCATTTCCTGGTGCATCCAAGAATAAGTCTGGAAGAAAGAGACAGAGATGAGAGAAAGGAAAAAAAGGGGGGGGGGGGGGAGCCTTTTACAATCAAATTGATCAGGGATAGGAACCCTTGAGGAAGAGGGAAATCACAACAGTTCTATTGCAGTAGTACAACAATTAAGACCATTTTCAGCATATAAAGGCTGTTATCTATCATATATCTTATTTCCAATAATTATTAAGGCATCCACAGATAACATTTGCTGTAAAACCCATCCAGACAAAGATCTGGCATTCCTTTAGGACTCAGAGTAAGATCAGATTATCTAGACCTCTTAACAGCTGAGGTATTAACATCTACCTACATCTCAAGTTTCATGCACAGGGGGCACCAGAGATGAAGGGGAGGGACTATATACAGTATAATAAAAGGCTGCCACCACCACCTAGATCTCTGTGCCAATATTTCGTAGAAACCGGTCACACCAGCTGGACCATATTCTCATAAATTTATAGGAGCAATTCCTACTCTTGTAGGTTAATTTACATAGTGGGAGGAGCTTATTCACCACACTTATCCATTTGGTTTAGTGAGTACCGTAGTCTGATTCCAGTGAAGTAAGATTATTTTCCTTGCCATGTTATAGAGTGTGAAGATCATGGCTTTTTTGTGTTTACTGAAGATCCCTTCCCTAAATAGCCCAAGTAACGTTAGCCTAAGTTTCAATTTAAAGGGAGAATCCATTATCCGATTTATTACCCATTCTATCTGATCCCAAAACTGGGCTAATGCAGGACAGGCTCATAACATGTGTAGATATGTCCCTTCATCAGCTCCACATCTAGTACACAAATTAGAGCGTGTTATTAATTTTATGCAATCTAGTTGGAGTAAAGAACACCCTACAGAGATATTTCAGCTGGATAAGCCTGTCTCTGGAGGAAATAAAAAAACTGTGCCCCCTACCAACCGCTTCATCCCACTCCTCCTCATCAATGTCCCCCAAAATCATTAAATGCATGACAGTGACTTATCTAATCGTTCTATTGTAAGCAATTTCTCAATGGAATTTGATTCCAACTGAAACTGTTCTCTACCAAACTGTGCTTGTGCTGCATGCCTAAGCTGCAAAAACCTAAAGAACATACTATTGGATAGGCCGTATTTCCGTTTGAGATCATTATAGGTCAGCAACACCTCTCAGGTGCAATGTCCCTCAGCATTTTAATCTCATATCGGGCCCATAATACAGGATCTGGTATAGTATGGAAATGTGAAAGGTTGGGGTTAACCCACAAGGGAGTGTACGGTGAGCAACAGCTAGGTTTCTGAAGCCCGGGCTGCGTGTACTGCCATGCCCTTAATAATGTCTTCATAACCACCATGACTGTGGCAGAGAATTTGGGGCCCCTGCAAGGTAGGTTTAACAAAGTCTCATAAGAGCCCAAAATGGCAACCTCAATCACTATCACTGGATTCTTATAATTTCAATAGAACCGCCGTCATATTTTAACAAAAACAGCTGCCAGGAAGTAGTAAAAGACATTGAGCATGGCCAGTCTACCAACCTGTAGCTCCAGAGTTTGAAGGGAAATACGTGGAGAATTATTGGACCAGATAAAAGGGACCGTGATTTTATTAATTTTCAGAAAGTATTTTTTGGGGATCCACACTGGGGTATTTCTAAAAATATAATTAAACTTATGGAGTAACATCATTTTTATGGCATTCACTCATCCAATTAATGTCAAGGGAAGGCCACTCCAAGCAGCACATTTATCTTTCACTTTTCTAACTACTGAGAAGAAATTATTCGGGAGGATTGCCTTCAGGTCCTTTTCTACCACTATACCTAGATAGGTGAACTTGTCTGACCACTGTAAAGTTGACTGGTGAGTACTCTGGGGCAGGACAGCATTGTCTAGCAGGAACAGAATGGAGTTGCCCCAATTAATCCATAGGGCCAGACCAAAAGCCGAACTGGTTAATTACCTCCAAGGCTCCAGACAGGGATGGACCTGAGTCAGCCAAATATAGCAGCACATTATCTGCATATTGAGAGACTTTTTTTCTTGAGCCCATCCAATCTCAGCCCGCTAATCCTATTTAACTGCCATAAAAGTGTAGCAAATGGCTCTATAGCAATAGCAAATAGACTCGGGAAGAGGGGGCATCTCTGTTGAGTACCCCTGGCCAGTGAAAAGGAGTCCAAGATTATTTTTTTTATTGATTCTGAGTCTGGGCCCTGGGGGCCCCATAAAGTAACTGGACCATCTTGATGAATTTTTCACAATTCCAATTCTGCCTGGTGGCAAGTACCTTGGCTAGAATTTTTGCATCCACGTTAATTAACGAAATTGGGCAATATGAGAAACAAAGTACTGGGTCTTTCCCAGGTTTTAAAATGAGAGTAATAAGGGCCTCTGTCCATGACTCAGGGAAGATGTTGGATTCCCTCATCACCTTGATGACCTCAAGTAACCGTTGGGCTAGTCTGTCACGGTAATGTTTAAAAATTCAGAGGGGTATCTGTCTAATTCAGGTGATTTCCCAGATTGCATATCTGAAATAGCAATCTAACTTTTTGTTTAATCAAACTCACAAGTTTACTTTAATTATGAGCAAGACATGATCCAAATCTCCATTGACCCAGGAATAGTAAGAAAGTGAGCTTATCAAAGCCAGCAGTCTCTGGTCAGTTGGCTAGGAGCTGGTTAATTAAGCAGAAGCTCGAAGTTTTGATTTGCTCTATTTAATACCTACCTCAGATCAGTAGAAATTGTCTTTATTTGAGAAGTTTGTGTTCACCACCAGTAAATTATCCCAATAATTTTAAAACAATCATCTTGAGAGCTATTCTGTCCGTCGACACTGCCAAGACTTTTGACAGTGTTGAGTGGACATACCTTTGGGAGGTCCTTGGGAGGATGGGGTTTGGGCCTCACTTTATTAAATGGGTAAAGATGTTATACAAATGTATTTATTTTATAAGTATTTATACAGCGCCGACATATTATGCAGCGCTGTACAGAGTATATTGTTTTGTCACTAACTGTCCCTGAGAGAGGCTCACAATCTAGTTCTTACCATAGTCAAATGTCTATATATGTATCATAGTCTAGGGACAATTTAGGGGGACACCAGTTAACTTATCTGTATGTTTTTGGGATGTGGGAGGAAACCGGAGTGCCCGGAGGAAACCCACGCAGACACAGGGAGAACATACAAACTCCTTGCGGATGCTGACCTGGCTGGTATTCGAACCAGGGACCCATCGCTGCAAGGCGAGAGCGCTAACCACTACGTTACCGTGCTGCCCAAATCCCCTGGAATGGTTATTAGGGCCAATGGATCTGTATCCTCGCAATTTAATTTAATGAGAGATACGAGACAGGGCTGTCTCTGCTTCTTTTCGCCCTGGCCATTGAGCCCTTGGCGGTTCTGGTTCGGAACAATACTATGGTAATATTGTCGGATTCAGATATGGTTTGTTGAAAGAAAAAAGAAAAAAATGCCCTTTATGCTGACAATACCCTACTGCGCCTGGGAGATACCTATTTCTCGCTGCAGGCTGCCATAGATACCATTTTACTGTTTGGGAGATTTTCAGGGCTTAGGTCCGCGTTACTCCCGATAGATGACTGTGTCTTGGCTGCTTTCCTGTCTCGAACACCTCTAGAATCCGTGAATCCCGTAAAGTACTTAGGCATTTATATCTCTCCATGTCTTCATAAATTTGAAGAACTGAACATGGGTCCTATTATTAATAAATTTAGAGATAAGGCCAAGGTGTGGTCTAAATTACCACTCTCAACATTCATTAAATTAATATGATTTTGATGTCACAATTGCTTTATGGATTACACAGTTCCCCTATCTGGATTAAATCAAAGACGTTCAAGGCCTTAAATACTATATTTAGAGAGATTCTATATACAAAAAAAGAGCACGCATTAAGTTTGAGACCCTCTAATATAGCAAAGATAAGGTGGTCCTGAATGCATGGTGTAATTCTTGTCAGCCCAGTCCCAGCATCAAGTGGGGTGAGGGGATCAGAGCCTGGAAGATACAGGTAGACCCCTTACTGAGCATGTCACCCCCAGGTTTATCCAGTGCTTGGAGGCAGGTAAATTTATATCCTTCGCTGCTCCCTGTCCTACTTTGGCTATAGTCTAGAAAGTTTGGTTTAAAGGGGAACTGAAGAGAGAGGTATATGGAGGCTGTCATGTTTATTTCCTTTTAGACAATACCAGTTGCCTGGCAGCCCTGCTGATCCTCTGCCTCTAATGCTATTAGCCATAGCCCCTGAACAAGCATGCAGCAGATCAGGTGTTTCAGTGGTTCAGACTTATAAGTCTGATCTGACAAGACTAGCTGCATGCTTGTTTCTGGTTTTAATCAGATACTACTGCAGAGAAATAGACCAGCAGGGCTGCCAGGCAACTGGTATTGATTAAAAGGAAATAAACAAGACAGCCTCCATATACCTCTCTCTTCAGTTCCCCTTTAGGCTTAAAGGAATACTATCAATTAACATGTTTTTTCAATTGAGATAGGAATTGTTTTGGAAGTGCTGTTAAGTACAGGCGTATACATTTAACTGCTTATCTCTTTTTTTACGGTTAACAAATTCCATTCACACTTTAGTGATGCCAAAATCTGACGGGCAACATCATGAAAGCTAGGGGGACTCCCTCACACTGCATTTGTAAAATCTGTGTGTATGGGAAAGCTCTCAGCAGCTGCCTGTCTCAGACTAAGCTGTCTGCAGAAAGCATAGGAAACATAAATATTTGTAATAGTGTGTGGAACCTGACACCAGAGGCGTTGCATACAACTTTGCTTCAATATTACACTGTTCTTAGCATGTCAGACTGCAGAGTTTCAGTTATGCAAATGAGACATTCCAACCGAACTAAAATCTACACACAGTGAATTACAGAGTTTGTGTAAGGATTACTCCTGTGGCACGTTCTGTCCATTGCGGTGGAGCCGTAAATGGACAGTTCTGGCTTGTCAGCCTACATTCGGTTGTGCATTCGTAATGAGTCACATTGTCATTTGCAATTGCTCTGCAGTTCTGGGCAGCTCAGAATGCTGTCATCATTCCACCAATGGCTTACTACAGCTGAACTGCAGCCAGATAGCCCTAGATTTCCTGCATGCATGTTGTTGCATAGTACTGCATGCATTTGTTATGATAGTCTTTCAGCTAGCAAATGGTAAACAGGCCAGCTCAGGATTGAAGGATTACCATTCAGCTGTGTGGAGATTTGCATGCTTGCATCCATTGGCTGATGCCAGCATAAAAGTCTGCCTCCACTTTTAGATCATGCCCATTTCAGCTCTGTCTAAGCTGTTACTCGGTCTACAGTTATATATTTCCCACGGGGACATATATACGTACTCCTTCTAGTGCAGAGATTTTGTATTGTTTGCATTGCCTAGCTTAGTTCACTGTATTGCTCCAGATCTAGCTAGTCTCCCTTGCTTATGTTATATATTGGTTCATCGCCAATATATACATATTCTAGTCAGCGTTTGTTATTTTCCTTGTATTCGTGCTACGGTGATATATCAGTGTCGCTGATATATACGTACTCAAACTGTTGATATCCTGTGTTTAGCTAGTTAGTGTTTAGCACGTTTCGGTAGGTTGCGCTTATCGTGATCACCCGTGCTTAGCTAGCATAGTTGTGTTACTATTAGTTACGTTCTTTCCTGTAATCTTGCCTGTGTGGATGCTTGCTGGTGACTTTAGTTAGTCTGCTTGCTCTGCTTCTGTGGACGTGACTGTGAGCTGCGGTTGCTACTAGTTACGCTCCAATCTATAGTCCTGTCTTGTATCTGTCTGAGTGTTTGCTATCGCAAGAGCAGCGCAACATCGCACTGCGCTGCCATTGCGTCTTATTTGTAGCGATATTGGAAGCCCAGTGCTGAAGTTGCTCTGGGCAGCCTGTGTAGCCTCTTCCATTATCCAGCTCTTAGCCTTGTTGTGCTGGGTGGTCTGAAAGTATGACATGCCCCCCCCCCCCCAGCATTACATTTTGCCTCTATTCAACATAAAAAGTAGGAAAATGTTTACACCGCTACTTAGACATTATTTGTACATTTTCATTTTAGAACACTTGGTTTGATAGTGTTCCTTTAAGGTCCTCCAGAAGGTATCAGGGTACACGGTGTATACATCACTGTTGGATAATTCTAACTTCCCTGAGTTATCTTCTCTTCCATTTAGGAGGGCTTGGGCTGCTAAGTGTATTGTCCTGGTCTACCAGGTTTTCCAGGGTGATATACTTAAATCTTTCTCTGACTTAAATCAGGAATTCTCCTTGGGTAATATAGCATTTTATCAATATTTACAATGTTGTCGTGCTATCCATGCACAGTCTGCAGGGGACTATTTGGAGTCTGGCCCCAGCCCCTCTTTTTGACCAAATTTTGAACATTTTTGGGAGCTTCTTCTAACTATTTGTGAAAAATCTCTTTAAACAGCAAAGTTAAAGGGATACTTAAGTCAAATAAAAAAAAATTAGTTTTACTCACCTGGGGCTTCCCTCAGCCCCCTGCAGCTGTCCGGTGCCCTCGCAGCATCATTCCGATTCTGCTGTCCCCGCCGGCGGCTGCTTCCGGTTTCGGCGACAGCCGCCGACAGGCTGGGAACGCGAGTGATTCTTTGCGTTCCCAGTCACAATAGCACCCTCTATGCTGTTATTGCGGCCTTCTTGCCGCAATAACAGCATAGAGGGCGCTATTCTGGCTGGGAACGCGAAGAATCACTCGCGTTCCCAGCCTGTCAGCGGATGTCGCCGAAACCGGAAGGAGCCGCCGGCGGGGACAGCAGAATCGGAGCGATGCTGCAAAGTCACCGGACAGCTGCAGGGGGCTGAGGGAAGCCCCAGGTGAGTAATTTTTTTTTTTTATTAGACTTAAGTATCCCTTTAAGTGGGAGGCGAACATTAGTAAGATTGCAAAGGAGGACTGGCAGGAGATCTTGGAGACAGTGCCCTTGGTTTCACTCAATGCTACACATAAGTTGTCTCAGCTTAGCATAATTCATAGGTCCTATTTGACTCCTACGAGGCTTTTCCAGGGTTTAGGACTGGCCCTGCATGCCAGAGATGTAACTTTTAAAAAGGAGACCTGGTTCACATGCTGTGGAGGTTCCCCAAGCTTTTCCTGTACTGGTCAGAAGTTCTCGATTTGATAGACAAAGTCCTTATAGTTAAAGTTCCTAGACATGAAGATTTGTGTCTCTTAGTTCTGATTGGGGATATAGCACCGGATGAATTTGTTGCATTAGCTGTGACTAGACACCTGTTTCAAGCCAGGAAACCTGTTTCAAGCCTCCCCCCCCCCCCCCCCCTCTGTACTCTCTGTAAGAGTATGTTTATTTGAATTGGTGGTTTTCTGAAATGGTTTATGTAACTGATCAGTGTCACGGACGGTTGCGTGGCCGCCGACGGCGTCCTTGAACCGCCCGTGAAAAAATGTGATCGCAATCGACTTTCTGCATCGATTGCGATTAAGATCGATAGAATCTGGATTGTTTGTGTAGGGGCTACCTGTAGCAACCTGGAGTCTCTCTTCCTCTCAGCGAGTTTCTTTTCATAAGAGCAAGTATGCTCACTGAAAAGACCTGTGATTTGTAATTAGCATATGACTAGGATCTGGGCCTTCACAAAGGTGCCAAAGCTTGTCCAAGCTGATCTCAAGCTTAGATGTTAATTAGCCAGAGGTGTAAAACACCAAAAGTCTGTTAATTTAGAGGAAGCTTTCCCAGCCCAGGCTCAGACTTGCCGGAGCCATTCAGCAACTTAAGAAGTACATGGAGTTTATGATTTTTTGCATGTTTAAGGAATGCCGTTCATGTGAGAAATATGAAAGTTATCTCATTCTGCTGGTCTGGATCTTGTGAATATTTTGATATTAAATTGGGGCCACTGATATAACCAGAACACGAGGTATTCCACTATTTCGTAACCAGGTATGCAAACGCACCCAAGTTTGGTATCATATGAACTGGCATATTCTGAGGAATATGAATCTGTGGCCGTTAAGTGTGTGCGGGGAGCGTACGCCGAGGTATGGAAAATGTCATATTTGGTGGGCATCAGGAACCCATCCAGGAAGCTAACTGCCCCCTGTCCAGCCCCTGGGCTGAACCTGAGACTCCACCCAAAGATTGGGTTCAGTCAAAAGTGTTTGCAAGGGACTCCTCCCTCAGTCCTCCAAATTCCATCTTTATGAGAGCCGGTCTGCTGCTAGCCAGGGGACCATATGGTTAGCGGCCATCTTGTTTGGACTTTGAACTGAACTGAAACAAAGGAACTTTACAAGTTTTACCAGAAGGACATATTTCCACGAACCTAAGTATTTTCTTCCCTTTTATTTTCATACTGGCTATTAATGTTTCTATAATTGTTGATTTTAATAATTTTCTGTATATATTAATTATTTATATTGCATTTTAATAAAACACTACAACGTCATTTCGTTTATTCCACTACCCTATTATTCAGCCACACAGAAACTGAACCCGGGTCTCTGAAGAGACGCTACTGTTGTCGCTAGCTAGACAGAATAGAGTGTGTTTAACCGTTTTTATTTGCAGGTCTAGACTTAGCCAGTCAGTAGGCTCCTCTGTCCCATGGTAACAGAGGTGGTGGCAGTTATACCCTGAAATAGTGTGTAATTTGTAATTACCGTAACTCACAGGCTCCCTTCTAGTCGGTCTGCTGCCAAAATTCCAGCGGTTTCTGCGCACCGAGTGCGACCACAGCTTGCATGGTCTCTGTGCTGAAACCGATTGGAAGGCATTTTGTGGTCCGGCCACTAGGGGCACTGTGACAATCGGTATTTTTGTTATTTAACCATTTTTCTTTCTGTGGTTATTTTCTTTAAAATGTTCAATAAAGACTTTTTCTGATTAAAAAAAACAATCATCTTGTATTTATCCTGTCCTGTGTGTCATGTAGCTCTGTTCCCACCTCGGTGTAGGACCTACCAAACCCAGGTACAATTGATTATGCCCAACTGAGGGATACCCAGAGGCAGAGAAGGGTCCAGGAGGAGCACCAGCAGACTTATCACTGGACATAAAGTAAAAAAGCTTTGTTATGAATTGGATGTTAGACAAGCAAAGCAACCAGTTATCTGAGGCCAACTAGAGATAGGTATAGTTGCTGATAAAGAGTACATACACATATTGCCTGGAGATGGACTTTTACCAGCAAGGGTCAGTTCAGCAGAATTGCAAAAAACAGAGGTCCCAGGGAATGGTGTCTGCAGAGGGGACTGAATATATATTTGCTAATAATACACTGAAATGTTACCCTACTTATGATGTATTTACACTATATAGCGGACCTGAACTCAGAACGTTCTCTCCTGCTCTAAAAGATACGCAACAGGATAATAACCTTTAAACAGATAATAACCTTTAAACAAATAAACTTTTTTTTTACAGCTGATACAAATCCTTAAATAAATCTGCACTGTTTCTAGTTCCTGATTCAGGGAAGGAGACATATTGTTAACATCCTGTGCTTTCAAATGAGCTTATCTGCCATCTCTGTTATGGCAGTCGTGACACAGGGGAGAAATCAAATTACAACTTGTGATTAGACACATATGAAGGGGGAATTAAACAGGCTAAAGTTTCTAAATACATACAGGGTGCATTTGTCTATGTCTAGGTTTAAGAGTTAGGCCACTTTAAGCTTTAAGTTTTATGTGTATATAAAATATATGCCCCCACAATCATTTACCAAGCAAAAAAATATTAGATGGTGTGCAAAACGGAAAATAAGACTTCTTCCATGTGTTGATAATTACTAGAGATGTGGCGAACGGTTCCAGGCGAACTTTGGGGGTTCGCGTTCGCCTGGACCAAGCGAACTTTTGCGGAAGTTCGATTCACCCCTTAATGCACTATGAGGGTCAACTTTGACCCTCTGCATCACAGTCAGCAGGCACATTGTAGCCATTCAGGCTACACTAAGCCCTGGAGCCCCACCCCCCCCTTATATAAGGAAGGTTTGCCGGCCATTACACTCACTCGTGTGCCTGCTAGAGACAGACTAGGGACAGCTGCTGCAGACTTGTTCTCCTAGGGAAAGATTAGTTAGGCTCTTGGTCTTGGCTTGCTCCTGGCTGATTGTTATTGCTAAAATAGCACCCCTCAACAGCTCTTTTGAGAGATAATGTTTTCCAGATGTGTTTTTTTGTGTGTGTGTTGCTCACTGACATTATACAGCCCTATCTGTTGCAGCTGGACCTTGGTAATTGTTATTACTGTGCCAGCCAGGCCCTGCCTAACTATCTATACTGGGACACCTACCTATGCCTACCTAACTACTGGGGCACCTACTTACCTATACGGTTACACCTGCCTACCTACCTATACTAGGGGACGTACCTATGCCTACCTACCTATACTGGGTCTCCTACCTATGCCTAGCTAACTACTGGGTCTCCTACCTATGTCTAGCTAACTACTGAGGCACCTACCTATGCCTACCTACCTATACTGGGACTCCTACCTATGCCTACCTACCTTTACTGGGACTCCTACCTATGCCTAGCTAACTACTGGGACACCTACCTATGCCTAGCTAACTACTGGGTCTCCTACCTATGCCTAGCTAACTACTGGGTCTCCTACCTATGTCTAGCTAACTACTGAGGCACCTACCTATGCCTACCTACCTATACTGGGACTCCTACCTATGCCTACCTACCTATACTGGGACTCCTACCTATGCCTACCTACCTATACTGGGACTCCTACCTATGCCTAGCTAACTACTGGGACACCTACCTATGCCTACCTACCTATACTGGGACTCCTACCTATGCCTATCTACCTATACTGGGACTCCTACCTATGCCTAGCTAACTACTGGGTCTCCTACCTATGCCTAGCTAACTACTGGGACACCTACCTATGCCTAGCTAACTACTGGGTCTCCTACCTATGCCTAGCTAACTACTGGGTCTCCTACCTATGTCTAGCTAACTACTGAGGCACCTACCTATGCCTACCTACCTATACTGGGACTCCTACCTATGCCTACCTACCTATACTGGGACTCCTACCTATGCCTACCTACCTATACTGGGTCTCCTACCTATGCCTAGCTAACTACTGGGACACCTACCTATGCCTACCTACCTATACTGGGTCTCCTACCTATGCCTAGCTAACTACTGGGACACCTACCTATGCTTACCTACCTATACTGGGTCTCCTACCTATGCCTAGCTAACTACTGGGTCTCCTACCTATGTCTAGCTAACTACTGAGGCACCTACCTATGCCTACCTACCTATACTGGGACTCCTACCTATGCCTACCTACCTTTACTGGGACTCCTACCTATGCCTAGCTAACTACTGGGACATCTACCTATGCCTAGCTAACTACTGGGTCTCCTACCTATGTCTAGCTAACTACTGAGGCACCTACCTATGCCTACCTACCTATACTGGGACTCCTACCTATGCCTACCTACCTATACTGGGACTCCTACCTATGCCTAGCTAACTACTGGGACACCTACCTATGCCTACCTACCTATACTGGGACTCCTACCTATGCCTATCTACCTATACTGGGACTCCTACCTATGCCTAGCTAACTACTGGGACACATACCTATGCCTACCTACCTATACTGGGTCTCCTACCTATGCCTAGCTAACTACTGGATCTCCTACCTATGCCTAGCTAACTACTGGGTCTCCTACCTATGCCTAGCTAACTACTGGGACACCTACCTATGCCTACCTACCTATACTGGGACTCCTACCTATGCCTATCTACCTATACTGGGACTCCTACCTATGCCTAGCTAACTACTGGGACACCTACCTATGCCTACCTACCTATACTGGGTCTCCTACCTATGCCTAGCTAACTACTGGGTCCCCTACCTATGCCTAGCTAACTACTGGGTCTCCTACCTATGCCTAGCTAACTACTGGGACACCTACCTATGCCTACCTACCTATACTGGGTCTCCTACCTATGCCTAGCTAACTACTGGGTCTCTTACCTATGTCTAGCTAACTACTGAGGCACCTACCTATGCCTACCTACCTATACTGGGACTCCTACCTATGCCTACCTACCTATACTGGGACTCCTACCTATGCCTACCTACCTATACTGGGACTCCTACCTATGCCTAGCTAACTACTGGGACACCTACCTATGCCTACCTACCTATACTGGGACTCCTACCTATGCCTACCTACCTATACTGGGACTCCTACCTATGCCTAGCTAACTACTGGGACACCTACCTATGCCTACCTACCTATACTGGGTCTCCTACCTATGCCTAGCTAACTACTGGGTCTCCTACCTATGCCTAGCTAACTACTGGGTCTCCTACCTATGCCTAGCTAACTACTGGGACACCTACCTATGCCTACCTACCTATACTGGGTCTCCTACCTATGCCTAGCTAACTACTGGGTCTTCTACCTATGTCTAGCTAACTACTGAGGCACCTACCTATGCCTACCTACCTATACTGGGACTCCTACCTACCTATACTGGGACTCCTACCTATGCCTACCTAGGAAGCAAAAATCTGGAGGTACCGCTCCACCGCACCGTATGGGACAGTGCTGGATCACGGGCAGCCAAGCCCAAAGACAGCAAAGGAATGGAGGAAGATCCGCACAATGTCTCCAACAGATATAAGAATTTTATTCAGGACGTATCCAGACCCACATAAAAGCACTCGACTAACATGTTTCAGACATAAAGTCCTTAATCATAGTCATCCTCACAGCCCTCTGTGTGAGGTTTAAAAAAGAGAGGATGGTGCAGTGAAAGGCGGAGTGCGAACCACCCATTGAGGGAGGGGTAAATCAATATTTGCCACTCGCCACCAAGCACTGACACATCCATAAAACACTTTTAAAATCATACAGAAATTAAAACAGTAGAGCAACGAACCGAGGAGCAACACAGAATGTAACAAAATTTATACAAATTAGTAGTTTGTCACACATAGCAAATAACAGATAACAAATGGATCAGGGAGGGGCAATAAATGGGGAGAGAAGGGGTGGGGGGTAAAAAAGGGGGGGGTAAAAAAGAGGGGAAGGGGGAGAAGGGAATATAACCAAGAAACATCAACCTGTGACCAAAGCCAGGTCCCACCTAGCGTTAAGTCCTTTGGGTGATCTAGTATCAAGGCGAAAAATCCAGAGTGCCTCTCTTTTCCGAATAATTGCTTGTAGGTCACCACCCCTGCTGGGTAAACAAACCTTTTCAATACCCTGAAAAGAGAAACCTGTCATATCCCCCCCATGTATAGTACGATAATGTTTGGCCACATTAGAAATATTCTGAGTAGACCACCCTGCTCCCAGATAATGTTCGGAGATCCTAGCCCTAAGTGGTCTAGTCGTACAGCCAACGTATTGAAGGGAGCAGACATGGCAAGTTACCAAGTAAATTACATTTTTAGAACCACAATTAATGAAATGTTTCATGGTGGCTTTATAACCATTGCCTAAAGATTCTACAAAATGAGTCCTTGTGTGCAAACTACAGTAATTGCACGATGGAATCGCACATTTATATGACCCCTTGACATTAAGCCAAGTAGAGGAATGCACACGAGAATCAAATAGGCTAGGGGACAACAAACTACCCAATGTAGGGGCACGCCTACTAGCAAAACTTACGCCATCCCGAAGAAAAGGCCGCAACTCGTCATCCCCTTCCAAAATGGGTAAATACTTACTAATAATACGTTTAACGTCCTGAAATTCAGAACTATAGGTGGTGACGAATGTGGGTCTCCCCTCGGGACTGCGATTAAGGGCATTAGCCCTAATTAATTGACCCCTAGGGACGGAAGCTGCACGTTGTTTGCCCTTCTCGATAATCCATTTAGGATATCCTCTTTCTAGGAGGCGCCTTTCCACCATGGCAAACTCAATTACTTCAGACGCTTCATCAGAGCAGTTGCGGCGCGCCCTAATAAATTCGCCTACCGGAACCTTGCTTTTATGTGGGTCTGGATACGTCCTGAATAAAATTCTTATATCTGTTGGAGACATTGTGCGGATCTTCCTCCATTCCTATGCCTACCTACCTATACTGGGACTCCTACCTATGCCTAGCTAACTACTGGGACACCTACTTATGCCTACCTACATACAAGAAGATAACAAGGTCATTGCTTCATTGTGGACAGACCAAATTTGATCAGCTGGACAGTCACTGTTGTTCTATCATTGAGCTACCACAGCCCGGCGACCATATGGGCTTGAAAACCGCCACGGCCTACACTCTCGCCACGGTGTGCACCAGTCCAGCACGGCCGTCACTACGCAAACAGCTGTTTGCGGTGCATTACACAGTGAGTTTGGTGTGTCAGTGTGAAGCAGAACTCTAATTACACTCCCTGATTGATGTATGTGTTACGGCCAGAACCCGTAGTGTGACCACTTCACGTTCTGGCCAGCCACTTCGGGTTCTGGCTTTCGCACTGCCTCCTCTCCTCCTCCCCGTGCCTCCTATACGATACGGAGCAGCCGGCGTGTCCCCGAGAGTCGTTCGTCGCGGCAGGGGAAGCAGAGCACCCGCTCTGCAGGAACGGCAGGATTCACCTGCCGCGACGAACGACTCTCGGGGACACGCCGGCTGCTCCGTATCGTATAGAAGGTGCGAAAGCCGGCGGCTTCATCTATTACATTGCCGCCGGCTATATTTAATGAAATTAAGCAAGTTGTTATACATTTGGCCGCAGCGAGACGGCCGTAAAATACATTGTAGCTTAGTGTAGTAATTACATTTCTGACATTGGCCGCTCCGCTGCGGCCACTTCGCACATTGGCCGGCCAGAGGCTGGCCAGAACGCGAAGTGGCCACACTTCGGGTTCTGGCCGTAACATATACACATACAATAGAAATGAGGAGAAGGAGGTATTATCGGCACTGCAGGTGCTTTATTCCATCAAGGTACTTGGTAAAAACATGCACATAAAAATGACGTGTCACAGAAATCACATACCATGGACAAGTAGTGCGGTGGTGCGGTGGGTGCTGGGCAAAGTCTGCCTGACGGCCGTTTCGCGCTATATATGCGCTTCGACGGAGGCTGCTACGGTAGCAGCCTCCGTCGAAGCGCATATATAGCGCGAATCGGCCGTCAGGCAGACTTTGCCCAGCACCCACCGCACCACCGCACTACTTGTCCATGGTATGTGATTTCTGTGACACATCATTTTTATGTGCATGTTTTTACCAAGTACCTTGATGGAATAAAGCACCTGCAGTGCCGATAATACCTCCTTCTCCTCATTTGTATTACAAGTGACCTCAACTATATCAGAGCACGCAGGGTGCACCATAAGAAAAGAAGTGCAATAATCCTGTCCGCACTGCTCCAGCGTCAGCTGTTTCGTGCTGTAGTGCCAACTATGTTTTTCTCCTTTTGCTGATATACACATACAAGATGTTTGAAAGCACTTTAGGCCTGCAATTTAGCATTCAATGTCATTTCTGCCTTTAAAATGCTGCTTTGCGTCACATCCAGATTTTTCCCCGGGTCTTTGGGCATGTATCCCACTCCGCCATGCCCCCCTCCAGGTTTTAGACCCCTTGAAACATGTTTTCTATCACTTTTGTGGCCAGCATAAATTTTTCTATTTTTCAAAGTTCGCATCCCCATTGAAGTCTATTGCGGTTCACGAACTTTTCCGCGAACCGAACCTTCCGCGAAGGAAAATCGGAGGTTCGCGACATCTCTAATAATTACAGGAATTTGGACATTCCTTGGAGCAATAATACATCAAACTATACAACATTGTTAAGATAAAACTTTAAACATATCCTCAAATATATATTAAATTTTTTCATTCTACTATCTAAGTCAGGCATGGGCAAACTTGGCCCTCCAGCTGTTACGAAACTACAAGTCCCACATTGCATTGCAGGAGTCTGACAGCCACAGTCATGACTCATAAAGGCAAATGCATTGTTGGACTTACAGCTGGAGGGCCAAGTTTGCCCATGCCTAATCTAAGTAGTAGATAGAAGAACAACATTGATTTACTGTTTACTAGACATGAACAGAACTGTCTCCTATCAAGCAAATCTCCCCAATAACTAGCAAATGAATACAACTAATTTGCGACCAAGATAGCTGCACCTATGGCCAGCACAGCATCTGCAGACTAGCCTATAGGTATTACAAACCAATCTCAGTGGCAACCTTAAGGTAGCCATACACTGGTCGATTTGCCATCAGATTCGACCAACCGACAGATCCCTATCTGATCGAATCTGATCAGAGAGGGATCGTATGGCTACCTTTACTGCAAACAGATTGTGAACCGATTTCAGCCTGAAACCGTTCACAATCTGTGGTGGTGCTGCTGCCGCTTCCCCCCATCCCGCATACATTACCTGCTCCGCCGGCGTGACTCCCGGGTCTCCGCTCTTCTTCTCCACTCTGGTCTGGTCTCCGGCATGCTTCCCTTCTTCCTGTCTGGGGGAAGTTTAAACAGTAGAGCGCCCTCTACTGTTTAAACTTCCTGCCGGAACAGGAAGAAGGGAAGCATGCCGGAGACCAGACCAGAGCGGAGAAGAAGAGCGAGACCCGGGAGTCGCGCCGGCGGAGCAGGTAATGTATTGCAGCTCTATTGCGTCGGTCGTCGGGCACTCAACGCCGCTAGCGATGCGCTCTTTACCTGCGGGTGATCGACGGTTATTTTCCGCACGGCGTGATCAACGGGATCGGACGGAATGGATCGAAATTCGGCGTGTAGCGCGAATGATTGGCAGCAGATTCGATCCCAGTGATCGAATCTGCTGTCGAAACGGCGGCAAATCGGGCCAGTGTATGGCCAGCTTAACAGTATCTTCTCCTTTTAGCACAGTCTCAGCAGACAAACATAGGCCAAAAGTAATTTGATGCAGTTATGAATAGGTTTCCTCCATTCACATCCAAACACAATGCTCATCCAAGGCTTGAAAAAGATTACTTGTTGAGCAGTAGACTTGAGGTTGAAGTGGCAGGGTGGCCAACATTAGAGATGGCTCGAACCTTCGATTTTCGTTTTGCGAACCTCGAATGCGAACTTCCGCAAAAAGTTCGGTTCGCACAAACTTTTCGAACCGCAATAAAGTCTATTGCGGTTCGAAAAGTTCGCGCGAACCGAACTTGGGGGAGGCAAACTTTGAAAACTAGAAACATTTTGTAACGATCGGTGTAACACAGAGAGGGTCTGATTCCCGGTGAACTGCAGTATCACCGAGAATACAGAATATACCCGATTATTGATGATCTGCAGTATCACCGATAATCAGATATATCTACTAACCTCTGGACACCTGAGATATGCGAGTGTTGGTGCAACAATAATACTTTGAGTCCTGCACCTTAGGAGAAGGTACAGATGCAGTAAGGAGTACTGCACGGAAGTATGTTCCTTCCGTTGGCCTAGACTCTCCCGGAGGAGGGACTAAGCTGAAAGTAGGAAGGTCAGAGTGTGAGTGACACCAGTGAGAGGGTGTCACTAACAGGTCTGGGAACTGCCTCTAACAGTAAGGCAAGTTCTCGAGGTCGGGCAAGCCAGGTCGATAACACACAGACAGATAAGGTACAGATTCAGGAAACAGATACGAGATCCAATGAACAGGGAGGGTTTGGCAACAGAGTATCAGAATAGCAAGGTACAGAATCAGGAGGCAAATACAGAGTCCAGGAACGAGCAGAGTTTGGCAACAGGATATCAGAAATAGCAAGGTACAAAATCAGAGTTCAGAAGAATAGTCAGACAAAAGGTCATAACAAATAATACAGATCAATATTCCTAATGCTAAGGTGTGAGCTCCTTGATGTCAACACCTTTGGAAACTATGCTAGAACACAGAAACAGACAAGGCCTGAGTGCTACCACGTAGTGATCGCAACGCCAGACACCAGAGAAATGACCAGCACCCAGTATATATACTATAGCGCTTTCCAGCACCACCCTTAAGTGCTGGACAAATGGAAGGTGGTAAAAATGTCAGCTGACCAGCTTGGTCAGCTGACTCTTCTCTGGCTGTCATATAAGCTCTGCCTCTCAGCGTGCACGCGCGTCCTTCTGAACCTGTGTGGACTAGCAGTCCCAGCCACACCAGACATGTTTTGCAATGTATCCGCTGATTCGGGCGCGGGGGCCGCCGCACTGCTCTCCAAGCAAGCGGCGGCTTCCCCGCATCCAACCACAGTAGTCAGTGTCAGTAGTATTGCTATGCGCGCAATCCGCCGCGTCCAACGCGGACTCCACCGCTCTGCCCATGCGGCATGCGGCGGTTTCTTCGCGTTGTGCCGCCATGTTGGACGCGGAAACAGCCGCCTCACTTTGAGCACTCGCGTCGGCTTTTCCGCGTTTCCTCACACATTTATGCTGGCCACAAAAGTGATGGAAAAGATGTTTTAAGGGGTCTAGCACCTGAGTTTTTGCATGGCGGAGTGGGATACATTTTTTCTACACAAAAAAATACAGCGCTTAAACTAAAAATATCAATATGATCAATTATACATAAATCCAAGATCAATATGATCAATATTGTCCACGATCAACTGTCATAAAGAGCTAAAACAGTCTATAGTCCTGGTGTGCCTCTGCTTCAAAAGCTGAATTTTCCCTGAATGAGTCATGCGGTGACGAAACCAGTAGGGAGGAGCCATATCCGGAAGTCGGTGATCATGGAGCGGAGGACAGGGTAGCGGCGGCTATGGTGGGATACGCAGCTTTGGAACATACACACGCGGCGGTCAGCCCGGGAGACCGCACGGGGTGGAGCCCGTTTCTCACAAAACTCCGCAAGCTGTCTTTTACTCCTAAACCACGTGAGTGCAATGTTTTAATAAAGCTAACTTGTTTTTAAGAGTGTTGCGCAATGAAAGTCTTTCTATTAATATTGAGGTGCATCTTGGAAGCAATGTGCTTTTTGTGGTGATCAAAAAATAAATATCCCAAGGAACGAACACAAGTGGAAACTACTTCCATAAGGTGTGGGGAACCTAATAATGCCCCAAAAGTGCTGTAAGGCCACTGTGACACTGGCCCATTGCCACTGGTGAGTGTGAACTTCACAGGGTGATACTGGTGGAGGTGATAACAATTCAGTTGGCCTGAAGTCTGTCCTTGGAGCGCTATCTGGAGGTGTATATGTTTTGGAGTGGGATACAAAAATGGCCAAAAGTCCCTGGGAAAAATCCGGATTTGATGTACATGAGGGTTTTAAGGGGAGAAATCACATTGCATGCTAAATTGGAGGCCTAAAGTGCTTTAAACATCTTGCATGTGTATACATCACTCAGGTAGTGTAATTAGTGTACTGCTTTACACTGACAGACCAAACTCACTGTGTAACGCACCGCAAACAGCTGTTTGTGTAGTGACGGCCGTGCTGGACTGGTGCGCACCATGGCCAGAGTGCAGGCGATATCAGTTTTCAAGCCCATATGGTCGCCAGCTGATCGAATTTGGTCTGTCCACAATGAAGCAACAGCCTTATTATCTTGGGTGTGCCCACCCTCCCTCATTGCTTCATTGTGATACGTAAGCCCCTTCACCGCGGCAAGGTAACAACCTTGAAGAGGAATTGACACATGTACATGCCTTTTGTTTTGTTGTTGCAGCTGCAGTACAGCCAGAAAAATTAGGCAGGCATGTACACGCACCAGAAAAATTATTAAAGTGGCCGCTCCTAGTGGCGGCCTTAAAAATTCAGGAATCCGCCTGGAGTCTTGGGCCCTGTTGGTGATGGCGGAGAAGGCAGTCAAGCGGACTGCAGGCAGAGATGCTGTGTGGGGACCGACTTAGTCATGGGGCAGGCAGTCACATGCTGTGCAGGCAAAGATGCTGTGTGTGGGGACTGACTAAGTCTTCGGGCGGGCAGTAGCGGGATCCATGCCTCATTCATTTTGATAAAGGTGAGGTACTGAACACTTTTGTGACCTAGGCGACTTCTCTTCTCAGTGACAATGCCTCTAGCTGCGCTGAAGGTCCTTTCTGACAGGACGCTTGAGGCAGGGCAAGACAGAAGTTGGATGGCAAATTCTGACAGGTCAAGCCTGTGCACCAAGTAGTCCAGGGGTTCATCGCTGCTCACAGTGTCTACATACACACTTAAGGCCATGTAGTCGGCTACCTGCCGGTCAAGGCGTTGGAGGAGGGTGGATCCGGAAGGGTTAAGGCGAGGTGTTGGACTAAAGAATGTCTGCATGTCCGATATCATCATGAGATCACTGGAGCGTCCTGGAGCGTCCTGACCTTGCCTGCGTGGACATGGGAGAAGGATTACTGGCAGTGGTACCTTTATTCCATTGTGCTGTGACATCACCCTTAAACGCACTGTAAAGCATAGTTGCCAGCTTGTTCTGCAGGTGCTGCATCCTTTCTGCCTTCTGGTGATTTGGAAACATCTCCGCCACTTTGTGCCTATACCGAGGGTCTAGTAGCGTGGCCACCCAGTACAGCTCATCCCCCTTGAGTTTTTTTATATGGGGGTCCCTCAACAAGCTGGACAGCATGAAAGACGCCATCTGCACAGATTTGGATGCAGATGTACTATCCATCTCCTCTTGCTCTTCCTCAGTGATGTCAGGTAAGTTCTCCTCCTCCCCCTAGCCACGAACAATACCACGGGAACATATCGACTTGTTCATTTGGCACTTTAATTGGCCTGATGAAGCAGGCTTGGACCCGCAAAACACGTTGCCTGTGCTAAATAAAAACCTTTTGTTATATACAAGGATTTCGTTATTGAGGTAAGTCACCTCATATTATTTCCTCGATTTTAAGCTGTTTTTAGATGCTTTTATTTCAACCAGGGCGCCTCTTTACCTTCAGTTGTGCATAGCTATACCCCCAAACAATCTGTGTTTGAGGGGTGGTGACAGACCACCTGTGGGTGCCCGACAGTGGACACCTGTCCCTACTTTTTCAAGGAGAGCGACCACATCCAGGTCCCGACTGGGACTACCCCGAGTGGAGTCGGGTTTATGGTCTCCACCTGCTTCCTACGGTTGGTTGCCCTTTTGTGAGTAGTAATTTATTGAAATTCCTTTTTTCAATTGCATACTAATATACTACACTATTGGGCTCCCGTATTTGTCGCCTATATTTTTTCCCTGCAAGGTGCTGAGACACCCCCACTACACTAAATACCACGGGAAGGTTGAGCAGCACAAGCCCCCTGCAACGCCTGCTGCGATTGTTCTTCCACTTCCTCCTCCAAAAAAAAAACACCTTCCTCATCATCTGACTCATCTTCCCCATACAACTCTTCCTCCTCCTCCCCTTTCCTCTGGGCTGCCGCAGGTGTTGAGGAAACATCTGGTTCTGAGAATTGATTCCACAACTCTTCCTCCTGTTCCTGTAACTGTTCCTGTTCACGCTCCTCCACAGCTTGATCCACCACTCTTCGCACGGCACGCTCCAGAAAGAAAGCATATGGGATCAAGTCGCTGATGGCGCCTTCACTGCGACTCACCAGGTTTGTCACTTCCTCAAACGGCCGCATGAGCCTGCAGGCATTTCACATGAGTGTCCAGTACTTCGGCCAGAACATCCCCATCTCCCCAGAGTGTGTCCTTCTACTGTAGTTGTAGAGATACTGGTTGACGGCTTTCTCCTGTTGTAGCAGGCGGTTAAACATAAGGAGCGTTGAATTCCAGCAAGTCGGGCTATTGCAAAGCAAGCGTCTCACCGGCAAGTTCTTTCTCTGCTGAAAGCAGTCCTGGATAGTGTAATGGTTAAGGGCTCTGCCTCTGACACAGGAGACCTGGGTTCAAATCTCGGCTCTGCCTGTTCAGTAAGCCAGCGCCAGCATTTCAGTAAGGAGTTTCTTGGGCAAGTCTCCTTAACACTGCTACTGCCTACTGAGTGCGCTGTAGTGGCTGCCTCGCAAGCGCTTTGAGTCCGACAGGAGAAATGCGCTATACAAATACTGCCATTAATATCGGCCAAGCATGCCATGGCCGTGTAAGACCACTTGAAATGCCCACACAACATCATGGACTGCTTCAGGACATCCTGTAAGCCTGGGTACTTACACACAAATCTCTGAATTATTAGATTCAGCACATGTGCCAGGCAGGGTACATGTGTCAGCTTTCCCAAATTCAAAGCCGAAATGAGATTGCTGCCGTTGTCACACACCACATTGCCAATCTCCAGTTTGTGTGGGGTCAGCCACTGATCCACCTGTTTGTTAAGAGCAGCCAGGAGAGCTGCTCCAGTGTGACTCTCCGCTTTTGAACAGGATGTAGCAAGAGAAGTAGGAGGAGAAGGAGAGGAGGTGGCAGTAGGCCTGCCTGCAAGCTGTGGAGGTGTCACAACTAGGTCCGCTGCACAGCCACGTACTCCCTGCTTGCCAGCGGTCACCAGGTTGACCCAATGGGCCGTGTAAGTAATGTGCCTTTTCTCCATGTGCCTTCATGAGGCAGTTGTCCCTACGCGGGTGTTGGCCTTTCCACGGCTCAATTTTTGGCGGCAGAGAGAACAGATGACATTGCTCTGATCTGAGGCAGACACACACAAAAATTTCCACACTGCTGAGCCCAGGGGTGTGGGCACTATGGTGGTGTCAGCAGCTGACGGTGAAGGGCATGTTGGCTGGCTGTCCATAGGTGGTGACGAGCTACCCCTGCTTCTTTCAGCAACTCGTCTCCTCCTACTCCTCTGAACTGTCCCCTTGGTCATCTTGTCTATTAGGATCCCATGTGGCATCCATGGCAGTATCATCATCATCATAATTATCCTCCCCAACTTCGCTTGCCTCAGACACCTCCAAAACTGCACTAACAGCAGGTACTTCATCATCCTCCTCCTCACACCTTACGTCCATAGTGTCGCCTAACTCAGACATATGAGGTTGTGTAACTTGCTTAGCTCCTTCATCTTGTTGCAACAATAATGGCTGTGAATCAGTGAATTCCCCACCAAATAACTCCTGCGAAGTGTCAAATGCAGCGGATGTGGTGCTTGTAGTAGCGCTGGTGGCTGCGGAAGAGAGGGTGTTCTGTGTTAAATAGTCAACCACGTCCTGACGATCTTGGGAGTTGATGAGACGTGCCTTCTTCTGAGCACTATACTTTGGTTCAGGGCCACACAAAATCATGTCAGCACGACCTCGAACAGACCTGCCGGGTGGCCTGCCTCTGGGTCTGCCTCTGGCTGTTGCTTTGTCCATATCGGAGGGGATGAAGTGAAAGGTATGCACTGACTTGACTAATACAATGTGCAGTCACACAGGTGCAGTGAAAGGTATGCAGTGACTGGTATTACAATACAATGTGCAGCTGTCACACAGGTGCAGTTAACAGGTATGCACGGACTGCGGTCACACAGGTACTGTGAACAATTATGCAATGACTAGTATTACAAAAGTGCAGCTGTCACACACACAGGTACCGTAAACAGGTGCAGTGACTGGTATACAATATAACACTGCATGCTCTCACGTAGGTAGGTGCACTTTGAACAGGTAGGTATGCAGTGATTGGTATTACAAATGTGCAGCTGTCACACACACAGGTACCATGAACAGGTGCAGTGACTGGTGGTATATAACATTGCGTGCACTCACGTAGGTAGGTGCATTGAACAGGTAGGTATGCAGTGATTGGTATTACAAATGTGCAGCTGTCACACACACAGGTAGTTACTGAATGTGCTGGGCCAGGCAGTGGCACAGTAAGAATTATCAAGGGGCCAAGGGCCAGCTACGACTGACGGACAGGGATGTATATGCAACACGAGTGTCTGTGGGACAGACACAAAAAAAATAGATCACAAGAACAACATTAGCTCTCAAAAGAGCTGTTGAGGTATGCTTTTTAGCAATAAGTATCAGCAAGGAGCAAGCTAACAAGCCTAACACAAGAGCCTAACTAAGCTTCCCCTATGTCTACAGCAGGTTCTCTCCCTTTTCTAATTACTGCAGCCAAACGAGTGAGTGAAAAGGCTGACGCTGCCTGCCTTTTATAAGGATAGTGGGCTCCAGGAGGGAATGCAGCCTGATTGGCTACCCTGTGTCTGCTGACTGTGATGTAGACTAGAGGGTCAAAGTTGACCCTAGTCAACTCGCATATAGTTCGCGGTTCACCGCGAACGTGAATCGGTTCATGGTCGAACCGTTCGGGCCATCTCTAGCCACCATTTACAGCATTCTAAGATAAGCTTACCTCACAGTCACAGAGCAAAATCATGTACCACAAGTCATTCTGATTACATCATCAAATAACTTTCTCAGCAAAAATACAGCCTAATCTAAGTTTTAGCTGTGGGGTAGAAGCAGATAGATCTTAGGAGCTGGGTCTGTGATCAGGAACTAAGCTGATCTGTGTACTTTTAGCAAGTGTAGAGTCAGCATCAGCAGTGTGAAGACAAGCGTGTGCAAAAAAGGTTCTATATAGCAACAGCAGCCCATTCTCCAAGTTGAACAATTGAAACCATGTAGCTGAAGCTAACTTTACTTTAGTAAATGAAATTTGAAACTGATGGTCTCAGTGCTAATTTGTTTTATAATATAATTATATACAGCACAGTTGCTTAGTGGATAGCAGTATTGGGTCCCTGGTTCAAATCACAGCCAGGGAACTGCCTGCAGAGAGTTTTCATGTTCTCCCAGTGTCTGTGTGGGTTTCCATCTGGCAATCCAGTTTCCTCTCAAATTCCCAAAACATACAGATAAGTTACTTGGCTTCCCCTTAAAATTGGCTCTGTACTATGATGGGCACATGACAATGGTAGGAATTAGATGTAAACCCATCTGTATGACAGGTAAGTGACAAGACTATATACACTATACAGGCTTGCAGAAGATGTCAGCACTATATAGGAACTAAATAATAAGTGCTGCATGTTTAGGACCTTTTTTGCTTGCTTCTAAACATGAATATAGAAGATGTACTATAGTTACAGTACTCCTTATTAGGGTAAAAGGATACATTTAAATCCATGGAGCATTAACAACTGTGGGTTCAGCAGTGGTCAATATCTGAAGGATCCTGTAGCGATTAACCTCCTTGGCGGTAACCTGCTGGGCCGATTTGTTTAATTTTTTTTTTTGCTGCATGCAGCTAGCACTTTGCTAGCTGCGTCAGCACACCGATCGCCGCCGCCCCGCGCTCGATCGCCGCTATCCGTCGCGCCGCGCCCCCCCCCCAGACCCCGTGCGCTGCCTGGCCAATCAGTGCCAGGCAGCGCTGAGGGGTGGTTCGGGACTCCCAATGACGTCCCGACGTCGGTGGCCATGGCGACGGGGGAAGCCCTCCAGGAAATCCCGTTCTTTGAACGGGATTTCCTGATCGGAGAAGCGGGCGGGTGGATGCCGCTGAGCAGCAGCTATCATGTAGCGAGCCCTGGGCTCGCTACATGATATAATAAAAATAAAAAAAAAAACTGCTGCGCTGCCTCCTGGCGGAATTTTTTATGCCGCCAGGAGGGTTAAAGGACCATTATCACGAAAAAAGTAGGCAGTTAAAATCTGACAGAACCGATAGGTTTTGGGCCAGTCCATCTCTTCATGGGGGATACTCAGGGTTTTCTTTGTTTTCAACATCATTTCCTGAACGCAGTTTAACTGCCAACATAGTAAGATACCAGCCAGCCTCCCTACTCACTTGCACATTATTTTGTCAGTTAGACTTTGCAACTGCTGTTCAGGAAATGCTGTTGAAAACAAAGAAAACCCTGAGAATCCCCCATGAAGAGATGGACTGGCCCAAAACCTATTGGTTCTTTCAGATTTAACTACTTTTTTTTGCGATAGTGGTCCTTTAATATTAGGGGGGGGTTTGTATGTAACCTAGCTTGTTTGACATCTCTAAAGCAACAGCTACAATATGACCGTTTGCCTTGGAAGTGGCGGACATGTTCTATCTAGTGAATAGTACACACCCTTTCCTTTTACATTTGCAAACACAGCTAGTAAATGAACAAGGAAAATGTACTTTCTTTGAACACTGTGACTCAAACTATTTTTTTGCACAAAAACATCCGTAATATCTATGTCACATCCTTGAAATGTGACAAATACTTTTATAGTAAATCCCTTAGTAGTAAAAAAAAGTCCATTGTATAAACAAGAAATGAACGCATTTCCTTCATGACTTCCTTGTGAAATATGCTGGGAAATTATTTCTTTTAAGAGACAAACCGTAAATCAGGCATGCTCGAATGTACCCAAATTCGATTCGAGTACATTCGAATTCGGGTCTGGGTCAAATTCGGATTTGCCTGATTCGAATGGACTCGAATTCGATTCGGGTGCATTCATTCGGATCGCAGGGGCTGTGAATTCGTGATTCAAAACCCGCCGAATTTAAGGGTTAATTGCAAAGCCCCCTTAAATGCTAGAAACACCAAATTTGCAGGTTATGTTAGGAAGAAAAGTGGGAGCAAGGGGAAACATTTTTTTTCAAAAAGACCTTATACTTTTTGAGAAAATCAATTATAAAAGTTCAAAGAAAAAAACGATACATTTAAATGGTGGTCAATGACAGATCGTGGGAAATATTTCCCGGCAGTTAATAGCAAAGGCCCCTTACATCCTAGCAACACCAAATGTGCAGGTTATGTTAAAAACATAGTGGGAAACAATATTTAAAAAAAAAAATTTAAATGTTTATTTTTGGGGATGTTCTGAGTGTGGGAAATCTGAAAAAAATGACGTGGGGTCCTCCCTCCCGAGCCTCTGTAACCCCTTGTCTCCCATGCAGGCTGGGATAGCCAGAATGCAGAGTCCCGGCCGACTGGGGCTTTGCACCCTGAGCTATACCAGCCCGCATGGTCCATGGTATGGGGGGACTCTGGGGGGGAGGGGCGGCCAAGCCTCCCCCTCCCCCCCGGAGCCCTTGTCAAATCCATGGACAAGGGGCTCTTCCCCACCTCCGATCCTCCGATGCCCCAGGAGGAGGTGGGGCAACGACTCCCGGGGGGGGGGGGGGTTCATGGTGGCATCTGGGAGTCCGCTTTATGAAGGGGACCCCAGATGCCCACCCCCCTCCCAGGAGAAATGAGTATAGGGGTATAAAGTACCCCTTACCCATGTCCACAAAGGGTTAAATGAAATAAAAACACGACAAGAAAAGTATTTTAATAATCTTAATTAACCAGAAATACTTACCTGTACCTTTATAAAAAAAAAAGGTTCCCACGGCAATAATATCCTTGGTAATGATCCAACAGTATCCTCTATCTTGCAATCTTCAATTACGTTGATTGAAGATCTCCCACGGCAATTAGCAATACTATACCTTACAATGCGTCCTGCATGCGGACGCATAGCACCGGCTCCCGCTGTCCTCCCCGCCTCCTCACCTGTCACCCTCACCTAGCCTGGCACCTGGTGCACCGGGTGCCCCCCTAGGTGAGGGTGACAGGTGCAGGCAGGTGGGGAGAGATCGCGGGAACCGGCGCTATACGTCTAAGGTATAGTAACCGGCGCATCAATGAGCCGGTTCTTTTTGTATTGAATCAAATGAACCGGCTCTGAATCTATTCATTTGATTCAATACAAAAATAACCGGCTCATCGATGAGCCGGTTACTATACCTTAGAATGCGTCCTGTGCAGGACGTATAGCGCCGGCTCCCACGATCTCTACCCACCTGCCTGCACCTCTCACCTTCACCTAGGGTGGCACCCGGTGCACCCATGGGTGCACCAGGTGCCAGGCTAGGTGAGGGTGACAGGTGAGGAGGCGGGGAGGACAGCGGGAGCCGGCGCTATGCGTCCGCACGCAGGACGCATTGTAAGGTATAGTATTGCTAATTGCCGTGGGAGATCTTCAATCAACGTAATTGAAGATCGCAAGATAGAGGATACTGTTGGATCATTACCGAGGATATTATTGCCGTGGGAACATTTTTTTAAAGGTACAGGTAAGTATTTCTGGTTAATTAAGATTATTAAAATACTTTTCTCGTCGTCGTGTTTTTATTTCATCTAACCCTTTGTGGAAATGGGTAAGGGGTACTTTGTACCCCTATACTCATTTCTCCTGGGAGGGGGGTGGGCATCTGGGGTCCCCTTCTTAAAGGGGACACCCAGATGCCACCATGAACCCCCCCCCGGGAGTCGTTGCCCCACCTCCTCCTGGGGCATCGGAGGTGGGGAAGAGCCCCTTGTCCATGGATTTGACAAGGGCTCCGGGGGGGAGGGGGAGGCTTGGCCGCCCCTCCCCCCAGAGCCCCCCCATACCATGGACCATGCGGGCTGACCATGCGGGCTGGTATAGCTCAGAGTGCGAAGCCTCAGTCGTCCGGGACTCCACATTCTGGCTATCCCAGCCTGCATGGGAGACAAGGGGTTACAGAAGCTCGGGAGGGGGGACCCCACATCATTTCTTTTTCAGATTTCTCACACGCAGAACATCCTCAAAAATAAACATTTTTGTTTATTTTTTTTAAATATTGTTTCCCACTATCTTTTTAACATAACCTGCAAATTTGGTGTTGCTAGGATGGGAAGGGCCTTTGCTATTAACTGCTGGGAAATCACCATAGCATTGCATTAGAAAGATGTTTTCACAATTTTTTTTATTGATTTATTATTTATTTATTTTTTTAATTGTATTTATAAAGCGCCAACATATTACGCAGCGCTGACATAACAGCTTAAAAAGCTCTTGTTGTGTGAAACAGTCCTTAATGATATAAAAAAGAAGGAAAAATATGGCATTGTCCACTTTCTAGCTTTGAACAAATCTTTTGTTCTATCTGTTCACATAGCTGTTCACATGTTATTTCTTGATACAAAATGAGTGTCAAGTTTCAGCTAGGAAGTAAAGAATAAAGTTGTTTTGAACCTCCGATTTTAGATTCGCGAACCTCGAACACGAACATGCGAAAAAAGTTCGCGAACTTCGTGAACCGCAATAGACTTCAATGGGAAGGTGAACTTTCAAAACTACAAACTAATTCTGGCCACAAAAGTGATGGAAAAGATGTTTCAAGGGGTCTAACACCTGAAGACGGGCATAGCGGAGTGGGATACACGCCAAAAGTCCCAGGGAAAAATCCGGATTTGACGCACAGCAGGGTTTAAGGGCAGAAATCACATTGCATTGCTAAATTGGAGGCCTAAAGTGCTTTAAAACATCTTGCATGTGTATACATCAATCAGGTAGTGTAATTAGTGTACTGCTTCACACTGACAGACTAAAACTCACTGTGTAACGCACTGCAAACAGCTGTTTGTGTAGAGATGGCCGTGCTGGACTGGTGCACACCATGGCGAGAGTGCAGGCGATGGCGGTTTTCAAGCCCATATGGTCGGGCTGAGGTAGCTGAATGACAGCTGAACGACTGAGTGTCACTGATCGAATTTGTTTTGTCCTTAATGAAGCAACGACCTTATTATCTTCTTGGGTCAGGTGTGCCCCCCAACCCCAACACACTCATTTAGCCGGTCATTGCTTCATTGAGATACGCAAGCCCCTTCACTGCGGCAAGGTAACGATCACAAAGGGGAATTGACACAGGTAGGTACATGCATTTTGTTTTGTTGTTGCAGCCGCAGTGCAGCCAGAAAAATTAGGCAGGCATATACACGCACCAGAAAAATTATAGCAGCGGCCATTGCTAGCAGCGGCCTTAAAAATTCAGGAATCCACCTGGAGTCCTGGACCCTGGAGAGATGCTATGTGGGGCCTGACCATGCTTTGCAGACCAGGCCTCCGTGGTCAGATGAACCCTTGACCCAACGCTGTGTGCCAGGGATGACACTACTTGCTTTTCAACATCACAGTACAGTTTGAATATCACCTTTTTTGAGAAATAATTGCGGCCTGGTATCTTCCACTGCAGTTTGTGGCTTTTCTTTTGTGTGCTGCTTTTCCTCAGGTGGTCATCCCATTGCAGTTTGTGCTTTGTAATCATGTGCCTTCATAAGGTACTTGTCCCGGGGTCTTGGTCTTTCCATGGCTCAATTTTCGGTTGCAGAGAGTACAGATGGCATTGCTCTCATCTGAGGCAGACACACAAAAAAATGTCCACACCGCTGAGCCTTGGGATGATGGCACTTTGGTGATGGCTGCTGACGGTGTGTTAAGTGGGGTGCCAGAATCAGAGCAGGAAGAGGAAGATATGTCACGCTTCCATGCGGAAGCTGAGGAAGATGAGGTGTTCTGTGTTAAATAGTCAACTACGTCCTGACAATATTGGGGGTTGATGGCATGTGTCTTCTTCTAAACACTGTACTGTGGTCAAGGGCCGCACGAAATCACGACAGCACGACCTCGAACAGACCTGCCGGGTGGCCTGCCTCTGCCTTTTTTGTCTTGTCTATATTGGGGGGGGGGATGAAGTGAAAGGTATGCACTGACTTGACTAATACGATGTACGGTTACACAGGTGCAGTGAAAAGGTTGCAGTGACTGCTGGTACAACAATGTGCGGTCACACGGGTGCAGTGAATGGTATGCAGTGACTGGTATTACAAATGTGCAGCTGTCACACACACAGGTACAGTGAATAGGTATGCAGTGACTGGTATATAAAACTGTGTGCTGTTACACAGGTGCAGTGAAAGGTATGCACGGCACGGACTGGTATCAGAAATGTGCAGCTGTCACACACACAGGTGCAGTGAAAAGGTAGGCACTGAATGTGCTGGGCCTGGCACAGTATAGCAATTAGCAAGGGCCAGCTGTGACAGACAGGGCTGTATATGCAAGTGTCAGTGGGTCACACAAAAAAAAAAAACACATCACAAGAAAATTAGCTCTCAAAAGAGCTGTTTTGGGGTGCTTTTTTAGCAATAAGTATCAGCAAGGAGCAAGCTAACAGACCTCCTAACTGTCGCTTTCCCTATCTCTCCAATGTCTCTCCCTTCTCTCACTAATACAGCAGCACTGTGAGTGAGAACATGGGTGACGCTGCTGCCTTATATAAAGGGGGGGGGGCTACAGGAGGAAGTGCAGCCTAATTGGCTGCCATGTGTCTGCTGACTGTGATGTAGAGAGTCAAAGTTTAGCCCAATGATGTATTATAGGGGCGTGTTGAACTTGCGTAAAAGTTCGCGATTCGACGCGAACGTGAACCAGCGATGTTGGCGCAAATAAGTTCACGGCTGAACCATTCGGGACAACTCTAGTAAAGAAAACATCTCCTAACAACAGTCTTAGCAAGTATGCAACAGAGACAAATGTTCACATTTAAAGGACAACTGAAGCGAGAGGGATGTGGAGGCTGCCATATCTATTTCCTTTTAAGCAATACCAGCTGCCTGGCTGTTCCACTAATCCTCTGCCTCTAATACTTTTAGATAGCCCCAAAACAAGCATGCAGCAGATTAGGGGCTTGATTCACAAAAGAGTGCTAACAGATAGCACGGCCGTTTTCGCGTCAATTTTCGCGTTTCACCTGATCACGAATTTTTGCGCGAGACAATACCGTTTTTGTGCGCAAAACCTGAATTTTCGTGCGAAACCGCTATCGTTTGCTAACGCAAAAAAATCGCAATCGCGTGAAACGTGAACATTTGCGCGGAAATGGCTGTGCTATCAGTTAGCACTCTTTTGTGAATCAAGCCCCCGGGGGTTTCTGACATTATTGTCTGATCTGACAAGATTAGCTACATGCTTGTTTCTGGTGTTATTCAGACACTACTGATCTAAATGGATCCGCAGGGCTGCCAGGCAACTGGTATTGATTAAAAGAAAGTAAATATGGCAGCCTCCATGTTCTTCTAACTTCAGTTGTCCTTTAAGTAAATGTCTAGCTCAGTTCTGCCAACACCATGTGGGAAAATGGAGGATGCAAATCATGATGAGAAAATTACAAATTGGTACAAACAGAATTCAATTAATTTATTACAAATTATTCTTCACTGGTTTCACTCCATTATTCTGTTTTAGTGCATTGGAATTAATCTTTGTATGTATGTATGTACAAACAATGTGACAAACAATGTGAAAGTTAGTCAGAGGGAAGTTAAGCAAGGCAAATCAGACAGAGGAAGACAGACCAGTGTTTGAACGTCAATGATATATCCTTTAAAGTCTCAAAGGCTTTTATTTCGAGGAACAAAAATCTCCAATTCCCCAAGTGACATAGCAACACTTTTGGTTCCTGTTGAATTCTGCAAGGAAGGAATAGCTAAGCTAGATTTTTCCTATGCCTTGTCAGGAAATGAGTAACATGAGCATAAAAAGAACACTTCCTACAACAATTTAATTTAGATGCATATTTGTGGTAGCCCTGTAGTCTAAAATTAGAACAACAGCTATATACATCTCAGTTAAAGTGAATGTAAAATTATAAGGTGCATCACCACTTTTGTATAAATAAAAATATATATATATATATATAAATAAATAATATATATATATATATATATATATATATATATATATATATGTGTGTTTGTGTGTGTGCTTTAAAGGCCACTTTATTTAATGCTGTTAAACAATCAAATCTCTACACTCTCCTTCACAATGAAAAATAAAATGTAGAAACTGTGGTACACAGATCCGAACACCTCAAATAATTTTTTAAAATTAACTTCCCCATAAGGTAGGTTCATAATAGTGTGCCATTGGGTGGGGGGGGGGGGGGAGGCATTACTTACCAAGGGGGGCTGCTCCTGTGGCCTCATTACTGTATGTTGGTTTTGCAACCTTATCTGTACATTGCCTCCTCTGCATTCATTTTCCTGGCAGATGTAGTCTGTGAATACTCGCATCCATGGACTACATCTCCCAGAATGCATTGTGGTAGATGTGCCAGAAAATAAAAATGCAGCACTGTGCGGACTGCGGAGGAGATGGCAGTTCATCTTTTTAAAAATTGATCAGTTTGCTTTTAAACTTTGGGGTATATTCACAAAACCTCAGTAAAATGTATGTGAACAGACAAGGGACTTTACCAGGCTTTGCGCAATCGCATGTTCTGAAAATAGCGTTATTTGCATTATACATGCAAAGCTTATGTAAGCTGTGCATATAAATTTGACCAAGATTTTGTAAATATAGATGTTCAGATGTTACTATATTTAACAACTTGACCCAGTAAGCTTAAAGACAAGTAATCTAATACCTGGTACACACCATGCAATTTCACACCGTGCAAATTGATGTTTTGAAACAATAATTTCCGACAGGTCTGATCAAGTTTCCGATCATTTTTTTCCGATCGATTTTCTGATCACTTCTGCTTGGATCTGTCAGAAATTATCAATTTCACTCAGTGATCTGACGGAAATTGCATGGTGTGTACCAGGCATAAAAACCATATGATAATGGTGCTCTGTACCTGGCTCTGATTAAACTTTATTTAGCCTGAGAAAGTGGACTCAGACCCACGAAACATATTGCCTGTACTTAACTCCCCCCGGTGGTATTCCCAAGCTGAGCTCTGGCTAAGTATCAGGAGCTGAAAGCAGTAAATCGGAGCTCAGTTCGGGCTAGCTAAAACCACCGCTCATGCCTTTTGCCTGGTCCAGTGCGTGATCAGCGCTGGCCAGCAGGACTCCAGGCTTCTCTCCCCAGCCCAGGATCCCCTTCACCTCCACTCTTCTTCCGGGATCCCAGTGGCCAATCAGCGGTGAAGCATCGTACGCGTACAGAGGTACGCATCTGTCGTGACATCATCGGGAGCAGTGGGGGCGGCGCAAAATTTTAAAGTGGACCTGAACATTTGCACAGGGCAGAAGGAGAACATAGAGGAACTCACCCTGTATGTATATAGAGAGTTTAGCCTGTCTGATCCCCCCATCTGGACCCCGATCTGCTGCACAACACAGAAGGTAAACATAGAGAAATGCAGTCTGTATATACGTAGAGAGTTTAGCATGTCTGATCCCCCATCAGGACCATATTTCTTACACAGCACAGAGGGTAAACATGGAGAAATGCAGCCGGTATGTATATGGAGAGTTTAGCCTATCTAAGTCCTTATTTGTCTCTAATCACAAGTTTTAATTTGATCTCTTCCCTATGTCACCTGACTGCCATGGCAGCAATGGCAGATACGCTCATTTGAAAGCACAGGATGTTAACAATATACTTGGTTCCCGGCTGCTTCAAAGCTAAGTGCTTCTGCCTTACTGTTACCGATTTTTGCCTGGATTTTGACTGCTCTCTGCCTGTAGCCTGTACCTCCCTCTGCCTGGATTTTGACTATTCTCTACCGGCCGCCTGCACCGACCTCTGCCTGGGTTCTCTTCCTGTCGCCTAAGATTGATAGCAAAGGGAATAAAGTCTGAAAGGAAGCACGCTTCTACTGCCTCGATTGTGATGATGCCCTCTGGCCATTCCGTTTCAAAATATGCCACACGCAGGATGTGTATTAGGTATATATGTACATGCTGTATAGTCTGGTGCCTTATTTGTAGTTTCACAATTTTTTAAGCTTATTCATAAATGTAATTATTTCAACAATTTTGTGTTCCAGTCTTTTATTAATACACAGGATGTCTACCAGGCCTTCAAAATATATCACTATAGTGTATTTGGAGTTAAGACTTGTAAAAATGTACCGTGTTTAGATCCATAAATCCAGACATAAATGCACCGCCAGGGAGGTTAAAATTCATATTTATATGAACTTGTTGTTATTGAGGTAAGCCACCTCTATTTGTCTAGTTTTAGCTTTTTTTCATCCACTTCTGGGCGCATACATGAAATAAAGGCCCCTGAAAAAAAGGGTGCGAGGATTTCCGCTCATAAAATATCGCTACGCTTAGTGATATTATACTAGTGAATTTATATAGTAAAATATTGGGAATATTTACCAATATTTTACTATGGCTAAACCTAACTCTACTCTCACACAACACCCTCCCCTGTGGTACATAACGCATAACCCTAAGACCCCCCCCCCCCCCAGTGGTGCCTAACCCTAAGGAACCCCTGGTGGTGCCTACATTTTAGGATCCCCCTGGTGCTGTCCAACCCTAATCCCCCCCCCCCATTGGTGCCTAAACCTAACCCCCCTGATGGCACCAAATCACCCTCCTAAAGCTACCCCCCCCTTCCATGCACACTATGCATTGCCGCATTGTAGTTATCCGTCGCATTGTAGTTATCCGCCAGCCATTTTTTTCTGCAAAGCCTCTCCACAACAAATGGCTCCTTTGCCGCTAATCGGTCGCCTCGGGGCACCTAATTTTACCTTTATAGCTGCATATCGCAGCTTTGGGGAAGCCGTGATTTGCAGTCAAAAAGGTAAAATTGGGCACCCTGAGGCACCCGCTGCCATGCACCCCAAATTACATTCAATGCCACTAAAAGTGGCTTATATTATAGGCGCTGATGGTGGCGCCATTTTCTCCATAAGGACTCCTGTGCCCTTTTTTCCTGCTTCACTTCTAGGTGCCTCTTACCCCCTTTATGATAATGGCTGTGCATTTAGTTTTAATAATAAAACTGCTCCTTTAGTTATATTGTTTATCTGTATTCTTTAAAAAGTCCAATTTACCCAAATCATTTTTGTATTTAACAACTAACATCCATAGACCAGTTGTGTCTTTCTAGTGAGTCAGTGTTGATGTTTTTGCCTCAAGTGGCATTTTCTCAAGACCTGGTTTAATTATCAGTAATGATTATACAGTCACTAACGTATTTATAATTGAACAACTAAATAGATTTCCTACTACAGCATACATTATAAAGCAGATCTTCCCTGCGGCTTCACTATACAGCATAACATCTGATTTAATGCAGAACGTTCAGCAGCAAAAGCAACTCTAGGAAGGACAGAAGTCAGTTGTGCTATATAAAAAAAAAAACTCTGGGGAGAGCCAGTTTATGTGACTTGGAAGGCAACATGAGAAAAACATAATTCCTGCTCTTTGCAGCATTTAGGGCCTCTTAATGCATTAAGCAGGGCTATGGAATTACTAGGGCTCATTTGTGGTATGCTACACATTGGAAATGCATACTTTATATGTCAGCATTTTTAGTTAAATGTTTTGCTTTGTCTGAACACCAGCAGCATATCTACTTTTTAATGAAAAAAAAAAGCAAAATTAAAAAGGCCTTTAGAGTATAGTCAAAAGGTCATTGAAGAAGTAATCTTCCTAGAAAATGAGACATGTCTCAGGCAGATATGTGGTGAAGGACTACATTGAAATATCATGAGGCTATAGGCACAGAAGGCCTCATGGCATTTTGGGAAGCATCCATCCCACAAAAATTAGGAGGTCCGCATCTTTGAGAAGAGGCAGACAGGAGTTGGAAGCAGTGTCGGACTGGGAGGTGGAAAAACTGAGGAAATCCACCTACTGGCCAAGCAGCAGTAACCCTGTGTTATCACTCCCAATAGAAACCTGCAGCAAGTTTTCACTGTGAGCAGCAACACCTGATTACTGCTGCTTGGCCATCAAGTGGATTTCCTCCATTTTTCCAGCTCCCAGTCCAACACTGGTTGAAAGGGTCTTCGCAAAAAATGAAGCAGGGGTCTGCATGACAAAATTAATCATGGATTAGAACAGAGTCAAAATATACTCAGAGTTGCTTGCCTAAAAAATTAGACAGGCAATGGAATGGAGGCAGAAGTCCCTAGGATAGGTCTTCCTTACTAAAAAATTGGACATTTAACTATTTCAATATATAATATATCACATATATATATATATTTATTATATTTATATATATTTATTTGTGAGGGGGGGTGAAACAATTAAAACGAGGCTTTACCAGGATTTGCCTCCCTCTGAGCAGAGATAGTAAGAGGGACTTGTGTGGTATGAACCAAGTGTAAGATGCAGATGCAGTAAAGTAATGGGAGAAGGAGCAGGATGAACCATCTGCTCTGCAGATGAGAAAACTAGGTATTAAAGAACACAGAGAAGGCATAGGTACTTCTTTCCCCCCTTACCTGGTGGTTTATGTGTCCCTGACATCAATTCACGTTTGATCACACACCACTTCATCATATACGGCTACCATCTTCTTATCATCATGATAATCACTATCATGTGCTCGGTTTCAACCCCTGTTGCATGGGTGTCAGAGAAGGAAGATGCAGCTTCAGTGGCTGGAGATTGAGTCAAGACTGAGTCGAGAGAGCCTAATATTCTTTATTCTGGACACCTTTCAGCTGTGTGGTGGAGCATAATATGGTTACTTATGCGAGTGAAGCCCAGGTATTTAATGTTCCAGGTATTTTATGTTCTTGCCTCTTCTTGCCCCTAGTGCAGTGTTGTTGTCATATCTTGTAGTTGACCGTGGTTTTGTGAGAAATTGAGGTTCTAAACAATGCCCACACAGCAGAGATATTGTTTCTTTGGGGCACCCCAATCACTATCCTAGCAGGTGGAAGCACTGCTCATCACTGTGCTGGTACATGTCATCAACATTTTGCCAACCATAGCATTAAATTATTCAAACAATCAGACACAAAGGAAGTAGCAGGCACTCTATAACTGTAAAACAGAGACCACAGGAGCCCCATATAGTGTAGTAATTAGAGATGTCCCGAACAATGCGGATTTGCGTTCGTAGCCGAACGCTAACTTTATGCGAGTTCGACCCACCCCCTATGCTACATCATTGGGCTAAACTTTGACCTTCTACATCACAGTCAGCAGACACATGTCAGCCAACAGCCAATCAGGCTGCACTCCCTCCTGGACCCCTCCCCCCCCCCCCTTATATAAGGCAGCAGCGTTGGCCATGTTCTCACTCTGTGTGCTGCAGTATTAATGAGAGAAGGGAGAGACATTGGAGAGATAGGGAAAGTGATAGTTAGGAGGTCTGTTAGCTTGCTCCTTTCTGATATTTGTTGCTGAAAAGCACCACCAAAACAGCTCTTTTGAGAGCTAATGTTCTTTTGATGTGTTTTTTTTGTGTGTCTGACACTGCATATACAGTCCTGTCTGTCGCAGCTGGTTCTTGCTAATTGCTATACTGTGCCAGGTCCAGCACATTCAGTGCCTACTGTGACTGCGGCAAATTGTATTATAATACCAGTCACTGCATACTTTTCACTGCACCTGTGTGACTGCACGCTGTTTTATATAGCACTCGTTGCATACATTTCACTGCATCTGTGTGACCGCACATTGTTATAACAGCAGTCACTGCAACCTTTTCACTGCACCTGTGTGACAGCACATTGTTATACCAGCAGTCACTGCAACCTTTTCACTGCACCTGTGTGACTGCACATTGTTATAACAGCAGTCACTGCAACCTTTTCACTGCACCTGTGTGACTGCACATTGTTATACCAGCAGTCACTGCAACCTTTTCACTGCACCTGTGTGACTGCACATTGTTATATCTGCAGTCACTGCATACCTTTCACTGCATCTGTGTGATCGCACACTGTTTTATATACCAGCAGTCAGTGCATCCATTTTTACTGCACCTGTGTGACTGCACATTGCACTAGTCAAGTCAGTGCATACCTTTCACTTCATCCCCCCCAATATGGACAAAACAAAAGGTAGAGGCAGAGCCAGATGCAGGCCACCCGGCAGGTCTGTTCGAGGCCGTGCTGACATGATTTTGTGCGGCCCTGGACCAAAGAACAGTGTTCAGAAGGCATGTGCAATCAACTCCCAGATTGCCAGGACGTAGTTGACTATTTAACACAGAACACCTCAGCTTCCGCACTGAACCATGACATATCTTCCTCCGCAGCAAACACTGCTACTACTAGCATCACATCAGCTCCAATTGACACTTTGCAGGAGTTATTTGGGGGGGGAATTAACTAATTCACAGCCATTATTGTTACAAGATGACGGCACTAAGCATGTTATGTCTGAGTTAGGCACCAGTATGGACCTAAGGTGTGAGGATGATGAAGTACCTGCTGTTGGTGCAGTTTTGGAGGTGCCTGATACAAGCGAAGCTGTGGAGGATAATGATAATGATGATGATGATACTGCCATGGATGTCACATGGGTTCCCAATAGAAAAGATGAACAGGGGGACAGTTCAGAGGGGGAGTCAGAGAGGAGTAGGAGGAGATGAGTTGCTGAAAGAAGTAGGGGGAGCTATTTGTCAGAAACAGCTTGTGGCAGTGTCTGGCGGCATGTATCGCCACCTATGGACAGCCAGCCAACATGCCCTTCAAGGTCAGCTGCTGACGCCACCACCAAAGTGCCATCATTTCAGGGCTCAGCGGTGTGGAAATTTTTTTGTGTGTCTGCTTCAGATGAGAGCAATGCCATCTGTACTCTCTGCTACCAAAAATTGAGTCATGGAAAGACCAAGATCCACGTAGGGACAACTGCCTTACGAAGGCACATGATGAACAAACACAAACAGCAATGGGATGACCACCTGAGGAAAAGCAGCACACAAATGCAAAGCCACCCTCTGCCTCCTCTTCCTCCTTCAGGTGCAGCATCTTCAGCCGCTTTATCCCTTGCACCTTCACAGTCACCCTCCTCCACTCCACCTCTCACCTTGAGCGGTTCCTGCTCCTTTGCCCACAGCAGCAGCCAGGTGTCTGTGAAGGAAATCTTTGAGCGGAAGAAGCCAATGTCTGCCACTCAACCCCTTGTCCGGCGACTGACAGCTGGCTTGGCGGAACTGTTAGCTCGCCAGCTGTTACCATACCAGCTGGTGGACTCTCAGGCCGCAATTATTTTTCTCAAAAGGCGATACCCAAACTGTACCGTGACGTTGAAAGGCAAGTGGTGTCATCTCTGGCACACAGCGTTGGGCCAAGGGTCCAGCTGACCACGGATGCCTGGTCTGCAAAGCACGGTCAGGGCAGGTACATGGCTTTTACGGCACATTGGGTCAACCTGGGGACCGCTGGCAAGCAGGGAGTACGTGACTGTGCAGCGTACCTAGTTGTGACACGTCCACGGCTTGCAGGCAGGCCTGCTGCCACCTCCTCTCCTTCTCTTCCTACTCCTCCTGCTACATTCTCTTTGCTGTCGTCCTCCTCCTCCTCGACTGAGTGGCAGTGCTACTCTACTGGTGTTGTGATCTCCTCTCCAACTACACACCCCCAGCTCCCCAGGGCCTATGCTGCATGCCAGGTACGACGATGTCACGCCATCTTGGACATGTTTTGCCTCAAAGCCGAGAGTCACACTGGAGCAGCTCTCCTGGCTGCTCTGAACAAACAGGTGGATCAGTGGCTGACCCCGCACCAACTGGAGATCGGCAATGTGGTATGTGACAACAGCAGCAATCTCATTTCGGCTTTGAGTTTGGGAAAGTTGACACATGTACCCTGCATGGCACATGTGCTCAATCTTATAATCCAAAGATTTGAGTCTAAGTACTCAGGCTTACAGGAGGTCCTGAAGCAGTCCAGGAAGGTGTGTGGGCATTTCAGGTGTTCCTACACGGCCATGGCGTGCTTGGCCGAAATTCAGTGGAGAAGCAACTTGCCGGTGACGATAGTCCGACTCGCTGGAAACACTCATGTTTGACCACCTGCTACAACAGGAGAAAGCCATCAACGAGTATCTGTACAACTACAGTGAAAGGTCATGCTCTGGAGAGCTGGGGTCTTTCTAACCGAAGTACTGACACTCATGCGTAATGCCTGCAGGCTCATGCATCCGTTTGAGGAGGTGACCAACCTGGTGAGTCGCAGTGAAGGCGCCATCAGCGACTTGATTCCATATGCTTTCTTCCTGAAGCGTGCCGTGCGTAGAGTGGTTAATCAAGCTTTAGAGGAGCATGATCAGGAAGAGGAGGAAGAGTTGAGGGAAACATCACCTGCGGCATCACAGAGGAGGGGGAGGGGGGAGGAGTCGTCTAGGGAAGAGGAGTCAGATGAGGAAGGGGTTTTTTTGAGGAGGAGGCGGAAGAACCACCGCAGCAGGCGTCGCAGGAGGCTTGTGCTGCTCACCTTTCCCGTGGTATTGTTCGTGGCTGGGGGGAGGAGGAGAACTTACCTGACATCACTGAGGAAGAGCAAGAGGGGAGGGCTACTACGCCGGCATCTGACTTTGTGTAGATGGCGTCTTTCATGCTGTCCAGCCTGTTTAGGGACCCCCGTATAAAATAACTCAAGGTGAATGACCTGTACTGGGTGGCAACGCTACTAGACCCTCGGTATAAGCACAAAGTGGCAGAGATGTTACCAAATAACCCCAAGGCTGAAAGGATGCAGCACTTGCAACACAATTTGTGAAGTATGCTTTACAGTGTGTTTAAGGGTGATGTCACAGCACAACGGAATAAAGGTGCCACTGCCAGTAATCTTCTTCTCCTCCCATGTCGACGCAGGCAAGGACAGGACGCTCTAGCAATCTCATGTTGATGTCGGACATGCAGACATTCTTTAGTCCAACAAGTTGCCTCAGCCCTTCCGGATCCACCCTCCACCGCCCTCCTTAAGTGCGGATATAGACGATCTGAGTAGCGATGAACCCCTGGTCTACTGGGTGCGTAGGCTTGACCTGTGGCCAAAGCTGTCACAATTTGCCATCCAACTTCTGGCTTGCCCTTCCTCAAGGGTCCTGTCAGAAAGGACCTTCAGCGCAGCTGGATGCATTGTCAGTGAGAAGAGAAGTCAAAAAAGTGTTCAGTACCTCACCTTTCTCAAAATGAAATAGGCATGGATCCCGAAGGGCTACTGCCTGCCCCAACACTAAGTCAGTCCCCACACAGCATTTCTGCCTGTAGGCCACTTGACTGCCTTCTCCGCCACCACCAACAGGGTCCAGGATTCCTGAATTTTTTTTTTATATTTTTTTTTTGAAATTAGATTTTTATTAGATTTTGTAAAGAGTTTACAGCTTTGTAATCAGCATAACCAAAAAGCACAATATAAAGAATAAGGAATATAACCTTGTAACAATTTGCTTTCTGTTGAATAAACGACCAACAGTTACATGAGTTTCAAAGCTTAGATTAGCTTACCCGAAATAAGATATATTTGAGCAACTTATTAAACAGAGTACTGATTGTCCCGGATTTCCAAGTCTCCAATAACATAAACAGAAAGAACAGTTTAACTTCTCGTACACAATTTTTAAGTAGCTTATAACATTGAATACAACTTATTGTAAGCTTCCCTTAGGGGGCTTGCCCCCCCCCCTTTTTTTCCCCCCAAAGTTTTACACTATAAATTCCCAGGATCTCCTGGGTTTATAGTTTAGGAATGGCACAACCACCAGAGGGTTAGGAGAGGAAGGGGTGGGAAGGGGGGGGGGGGGTGTTGGGGTTAAGGATCCAGTATCTTACTTTTATTTGTCATAAATTCAAGTTTTGTATTATAGATCAACTTATTTAGTCTTTTTACTCAAGGATAAACCTTAGACTATGTTGCTCCAATCAAAGGACCATTCATCCAGATGAATGTGTTGGTTATTACGAAGTTTAAGAACTTTTAAATTCTTTGTAAATTTCATCTTAACATGCTTATCAGTTGTGTAATTTGTTTCCAATTAGAGAGTATCAATTGACGTGCTATACAGAAAATATGCGTTATAACTAACCTTAATCTGCTCTGGAATTGGCTGATATTTATGGAGAACAGGGCTAATTTAGGGTCAACTACCAATCTGAAGCCCAGTAGCTTGGTGAGTAAATCTTCTACTTCATACCAGAATGGCTGAATTTTGGGACATTCCCATAATAGGTGTATTAGAGTTCCTGTATGGGAGCATTGCCTCCAACATTCTTGTGAGGTATCTGCAGAAAATTTAGAGTTTAACTTGGGTATAATACCATTTTGTGATGATCTTCTGAACTGTCTCTGTGTGCGTAGCACACTTTGAGTATTTTTTTATATCTGGGATAGCTTGGGTCATTTCTGATCCAGTTATTGAGGATTTTAAATCATACTCCCAGGTTTGGAGATATTTATGAAGGGCCAAGCTACTGGATTTTGTAAGTAGCATATACCAATAAGATATACCTCTTTTACGTTTAGTTGGATTAGAGAGAAATTCCCAGATTAGGGCTGGGATTTGGGGTATTGTTATCGGTCATCTTCTGTGCAGATGAGCAATTTGGTAATAACTGTAATGATCTGAACCTAGCAGGTATATTTCCATTTCAAATAGGAAAATGATTTCAAATTGTTATGTTCTAGAATATCATTTAGTCGTACAATACCAGATGCTATCCAATTGGAAATATGTAAGTTAGGTATGATAGATCTTAGTACTTGGATGGGTACATCAATAGTTATAATTTTATCTGCCGAGAGATTAGCTTTACTAACATAACTCCACACTGAATTAGTTGCTGTTATAATTGGGTGTTTTTTTGTATCTACTGGTAATCCTAGTAGGTTGCCATAGATAATGTCTTGTAAGAGAATGTTAGAGAAACCTTTTTCTAATTGTGCCCACTGTTTCTTTGGAGCATTATTCCACCAAAACTGAGACATGTCTAGAAGGGCAGCTCTATGATATTGCTGAGGATTGGGAAGGCCAAAGCCACCTAATTTGTCGGGGATGTATAATGTTTGAAGAGACAGTCTATGGGCCATATCCTATTCAAGGTGATAAGTAGCTTGCAGATGCGAGCTACTTATCACTTTGCCATCGCGCGAGGATTACCGGCAAATCCTATTGCCCATATCCTTCGCGCGATGGCCGACCGTTAAGGAGCATTACTCAGGCGAAAGCCTGAGCAATGCTCCCTATTACCGGGCGATGGGGAGTGAGGTTTACGCTGTGGTGCTGTTCATCAGCACCACGGCCTCACTCCCCACACATGCGCACTCGCCCGCCGAACATCGCGACATCTTCCGCCGCAGCATCTGGGGGTCTCCTTTAATAAGGAGACCCCCAGAGCTCCCCGTCGGGTCACAGCACACTGTAGAAGCCCCCCATGTAGCTGCGCCTGCTCCCCTGCATACATACCGCCGCAGATCACCCGACGCCTCTCGCCGCAAAATCCGTCGTGTAATTACAGTGTATCTGACACTGTAATTACTGTGCGCATAGAAGGAGCCCGGGCAAAGCATCTTTGAATCTGCAGCCTGGGCTCCCCATTGGTCCGCTGTGTGAGCCATTTTATTGGTTCAGACAGCGGACCAATGGGGAGCCCAGGCTGCAGATTCAAAGATGCTTTGCCCGGGCTCCTTCTATGCGCACAGTAATTACAGTGTCAGATACACTGTAATTACACGGCGGATTTTGCGGCGAGAGGCGTCGGGTGATCTGTGGCGGTATGTATGCAGGGGAGCAGGCGCAGCTACATGGGGGGCTTCTACAGTGTGCGGTGACCCGACGGGGAGCTCTGGGGGTCTCCTTATTAAAGGAGACTCCCAGATGCTGCGGCGGCGACGTGCGTTAGCCAGTTTAGACCTGCTTTTTGCAGGTCTAAGCTGACGCTCATGTCTGCCGGGAAGTATCGCTTCCCGGAGGCATGATAAGGGTATTTGGATAACGTGTTAAGAACTTTTTAAGTTCTTTTCCACCTGGGGGGGTCTAAAGTTTTATAAGATTAGGTGATGCTCCCATCGTCTAAGTTAAGAACTCGCCAGTGCTTAGCACTGGCGAGTTCATCAATAGAATATGGCCCTATGTCTCTTAGCTTTCCAGATGTAGTTTGATACTTAAGAATTCAAATCTTTAAAGAATTTTTATGGGAGTGTTATAGGTAACGTGCGAAAATAATATAGTACTTTAGGAAACACCGACATTTTATAAGCTGCTATTTTACCTGACAATGAAAAATCATGAGGAGTTAATCCCGAGAGATCTTCCCTAATATTTTGTAGAAGCATGGGAAAATTGGCAGAGTATATATTTTTCATCCTAGGTGGAATGGTAATTCCCAGGTATGTGATGCCTGTTTTAGTCCAGGGGAAGGGGTACTGTTTAGCAATTACATTTTTGAGAGAGCTTGGTATATTTATGCCCATTAGGGTTGATTTGTGATCGTTTACTTTATACAAAGACACTTTTGAAAATTCTAAAAGTGCATTACATACTTCTGATAGAGAGTGTGCAGGGTTTTCAATTGTGATTAGGACATCATCTGCGAATAGGTTAATTTTGGATTCCTGTTTATCACTCTTAATGCCTTTAATTTGCGGGTTTCTTCTTATGCACTCTGCCAATGTTTCCATAATCAACACAAATATCAGAGGTTGAAAGTGGACACCCTTGTCGGGTTCCGTTAGATATTGAAAATGCTTTGGATATAAAGCCTGAAACATTTACACAAGCTGATGGAGATTTGTACAGTGCTAGAATCGCCTGATGGAAGTGCCCATATATACCAAATGTATTAAGAACTTTATCTGAAAATCCCCAATGGACCCTATTGAAGGCCTTCTCTGCATCCAAAGCTAGGAGCAGAGAAGGCCTTCGAGAGGACTCCATTTCGTAGAATAAATTATGAACTCGTCTCGTCCCATCCGCCGCTTGCCTTCCCTTGGTAAAACCTACCTGGTCCAGCGCTATCAGATCAGGTAATAGATCAAATAATCTGTTGGCCAGAATTTTAGAATATAATTTAAGGTCACAATTAAGTAGGGAAATTGGACGGAAGTTAGCGGGGCTTGTAGGGTCCTTGCCTGATTTGGGGAGTACTGTTATGGCTGCCGTTGTATACTCCTGTGGGATAACTGCGGATTGCATACATTTATTAAATACTTTCATCAACGGCTTAGAACCGTAATAATTTATTTCATTTGGAACTACAAACAGGCCAAAATTAAGTACACTCTACTTATAAATACTAACGGGCAAGGTGGTCTGGCACTGCCCTCCTTGCAACATTACTACTTAGCATCTCAACTGCAACACATCTCATCCTGGTCTTCCGCCGGAAACTTCTATAATCAGCACTAGGATATAGTCCTGATCTGCTTAAAGGACTTACGAGGCCTGTTTGCTCAGTATCCCACCGAACGTCTCCAGAACGCACGGCCCGGGTCGGGCTCTCCAGCCTTCACAAAGATGGCCGCCGGAGCTGGCCGCGGCTGCACAGTCCGCATAGCCGCGAGTGCGGCTGCGCAGCTCTAAGGCCAACCCCCCGATCCACGCTACAGGAAACAGCCTGTTATGTGGATCGGGGGGTTGGCCTTAGAGCTGTGCAGCCACACTCGTGGCTATGCGGACTGCGCAGCCGTGGCCAGCTCCGGCAGCCATCTTTGTGAAGGCTGAAAAGCCCGACCCGGGCCGTGCGGTCGGGGGACGTTCGGAGGGATACTGAGCGGCGGGGACCCGGTGGAATGCCACGGAGGGCACGGACGGCGTCCTCCGTGCCTCACAAACTGACACAGGTATCTAACTGTTTTTATTTTATTTTTTAGCAAACAGCCTTGGTAAGTCCTTTAAAGAATGTGTTGCCCATGACCTCCTCAGAGAAGAGATACCCGCAAGTAAGCTGCCAAATACGATCCTAACGCAGGCGTTAATGATTTGGCGCTGTGCCGGAGGCCTATACAAGTCCTTTAGCTTCGACGCACACACGCCCCTTTGGCATAACCAACACTTGAAGGAATTTGCCTCTGTACCGGATCCTCACCTATGGTCTAAAATAGGTATAATTTACTTGGGCCAAATAGTAGAGCATGGGAAACTTATTCCCTTCTCTAAATTGGTGGACCAACACCCTGCACTTTCGCCTTACTATTTCCGTTTTTTACGGCTGAAGCACGCCTTCCACAGTCAGTTTAAGAATGATCCTGTGCATATTGACCCAAACTCAATACTTGAAACAATAGCAGATGGGCCTAAGAAACACTTAATAGGCACTCTATATAAAGAAATGATAGAGCGCTCTGCTTACGATAGAACTCTAGGGTCTAAAGAAAAATGGGAGGTGACAGGCATGACTCTAGACACGGAGGAGTGGGAAGATGCCCTTGAAGCAGTTAAGAGAGTATCTCTCAATGTTAAAGAACATGCCACTCAACTTTATATACTGCATCAGGCTTATTTAACTCCTAGTAGAATGATAAAATACAACCCATCGTCTACTAACGCCTGCCCAAAGTGCGGGTATAGTGCTCCTTCATTTTACCACCTTATTTGGGAATGTCCACCGGTAGCAGATTTTTGGACTCAAACTGTAAACTTTTTGCATGACCGTATGGGCTGCCCAATCACTCTCAACCCTCTTCTATGTATATTGGGTGTAATCGATGAGGAAGAAATAAGAGCATGTACTAAAATGCTGATGAGAGAGGCACTATTTGCCACCCGGCAAGAAATTGCTCTGCATTGGTTGTCACCTAACACCCCCCCCCTCCCCCGCTCTCCTGCTGGACTGGATACAGCGTCTAGACAAAGGCCTTCCCTTTAAAAAACTGGTCTATACACATAGAGACAGAATAAAACAATTCCACCTAATCTGGGATGTCTGGAAAGATAGATAATGTGCTTCAAATTATGTGAGCTCTATATAAGTTTAATAGTATATAAGTTCGGTTGTACCATTTCTCTTTTATTCTTAATTGTTGGTTTCTAAACGCACCTAGTCAGTGGCGATTTGGTACACTATGAGCAATGGTTCGTTCTCCTTTGAGTGTTCCATCTCTTGCATTTTAAATTTGTTTGATTATTCTTTTGTAATATGTACTCTTCTGGAGCGCTGTATGCTTTTTCACACAATTCAATTTGTTATTTACGCAACTGCATTGTCCCACTATTACCACATTTGTATTCCCACGCAAAGACTGTTTTCCCAAATTGAAACCTCTGGTTTTCATTGTACGATATGTGTTTTTGGTTTGAATAAACTTTTTCCTGGTTAAAAGAAAATACTTTCATCATCTTTGGGGCTAAGATTGGGGCATATGTCTTATAATATTCATTACTAAATCCAATGAGTCCCGGAGCTTTGTTGTTTTTTAGAATTTTTGATGGTCTTGAGAACTTCTGATACAGTGATAGGGGTGTTTAGTAGTTCCCTCTGAGAACTTGAGATTTGAGGGAGGTTTAATTTAGATAAAAAATCTGTGATTAAAGGTGTGGTGGGTTGAAAAGTCTTGGGGTCTTCTTTTAGATTATATAATTTTCCATACAAATCACTGAAGGCGTCTGCTATTTGTTGTGGGTTGGTTAATAATTGGTTAGTGGCAGGGTGGATTAGTTTTAAGTTTTTCAATTTAGCCTGTTTATTTTTGATTATGTTGGCTAATAATGGGCTTGCCTTATTATTCTGATGATAATGGGTAAATTTGAGTCTATTAATGAGGACCTCATATTCCGAAGTTAGTGCTAATTTAAGCTCCTGTCTGAGATAAATGTTATTAATGTTTTTTGATTGGTTGCTGAGGCTGTTTTGTGGGCTGCTTCCGCTAATTTGATTTTAGATAGAATCAGGTCTATTTCCTACTTCTTAGCTTTTTTTTCTTGTGTGCCTAATTTAATGAGGTGCCCTCTTATTACTGCCTTGTGTGCTGACCATAATGTGGTCTCTTCTATTTCTGTCGATGAGTTAAACTCAAAATATTCTGAAATTTGTTTTAAAATATGCTTTTTGTTGTTTTCAGGCAATAATAATGAATTGTTTAGCCTCCAGACCGACCTTGGTGTGTTCCCCAAGGAAAGACTAATAGGGGCATGGTCTGACCATGTAATTGAGTGAATTTGTGTGCTTTGAATTTTTTGTAAGGAGTGTCTGTCAACTAAGTAGAAATCAATTCTGGAGTAAGTACCATGCACTGGGGAGAAGAAAGTGAAGTCCTTCTCTCCGCCATGTGTTGCCCTCCAAGGATCGTATAGATCTAATTTAGCCAATAATGTGGAAAGATGATTGGAAGGTTTTGTGCGAGGATTGGACAAGTCCAGTTTATTATCATATATATAATTAAAATCTCCTCCAAGTTAGTTGAAGGCGATCTCTCAATATTAGTTAGAAGTTTTCAGAGAAATTTAAGTTGCCCATTATTAGGTGCATAGAGATTTAAAAGGGTATAAGGAATGTTATCCACTATACACTTGATTAAGATATAGCGGCCCTGCGAGTCTTTTTCTATTGCTTTTATATCTACATTCAGGTCCTTGTGGTACGCTATCAAAACTCTTCTCTTCTTCTTTTCAAAATTATTTAAAATTACATTTGGGTAACATGGATGAGTGGATTTAGGTGCCTTGCCTTCCTTAAAATGAGTCTCTTGAGCAAAGAGGATATCAATGTGGAAATGTAAGGCTTCTTTCCATAAAGCATGTCTTTTCACTGGATGGTTTAATCCCTTGGCGTTAATCGATAATAACTTAGGCATTGTAGTCCCAGGGGATATGCAGATATTCAAAACTTGAATAAATTGTCATTATGAAGTAATAGAAGGATCTGAAACCCAGGGAGGGGAGGGGAAAGATGGAAGTGCCTGTGATATGATGGAAAGTAGTTCAGTTGCCACCTTGAAAGATAGTCTTGTGCATTAAGCTGTATTTCTTCTCATTTGATACCGGGAACCAAGTAAGTCCACAAATTGTTGTCGCCCATATCATCTTTGGGCGGGGGGAGACGGTCATCTCTCTTTTTATATTTCGATACCATCACCATCTATGGAGCTGGGGTGACAAAGTAAACCCCCATATTCAGCTTTCATTTTACTGATTGCCATTCTGGTTGGATCTTAGAGGAGTGAGGCTGGCGTCTAGGTTTTGGGAGTAGGTTGCTGGCTTGAATGCCCCATGAACTTAATAGTTTAAAGCCCTCTTCTGGGGTGTTAATAATTGAGACTTTTCCTGCTTTGGTAACCACTAGGTTTGTTGGAAATCCCCATTTATAAAGGATGCTGTTGTCCCGCATGGCTCTTGTAATGGGTCCGAGTGACCTTCTCTTAGACAAAGTAGCTTGTGATAAATCGGAATATAAAGTGATATCTTTGTAAGGCTCAGGTAGTGCGCCCTGTTTTCTGATGTACTGTAGTAGTTCCTCTTTAGCATGGTAGTACCGAAAGTTACAAATAGTGTCCCTTGGTGTGGAATCAGCAAGGTGACTAGGTCTGGGTAGCCTGTGTGCTCTTTCTATACAGAGCTCAATATCTGTTAAATGAGGAAGAGCTGTATGCACCAGATTCTTAATGAACTCTTTTAACTGGGCTGTTGTGACCGATTCTGAAATTCCTCTTAATTTCAGGTTAGCTCTTCTATTCCTGTCTTCTAAATCGGCAGCTTTAAGCTTTAACCATGTGATATCGTCATGATTTTCTTCAACGCAATCCACTGTTTTGTTAAACTCTGTAGTGAGTAGGGAGACGTTTGATTCTACTGCTGCTACCCTATCAACTAATAAGCTGACCGATTGTTGCAGCTGGTTTGTGATTTGCAGAATGTCATTAGTTAAAGAGGATTTGAGTGACATCATTAAATCTTTCATAAAGGCTTGGGTAGTTGCCTGCTCTGTGGCTGGGAACTGCTCTTGTGATATCTGCGTAGCTAGGGCCTCAGAGCTTAAAATGGCCGCTGAGCCTGGATTTCACTGGGCTCCGAACAGCAGGGGAGCCACCATCTGAGGAGTACTCGTCCTGGGAAAGTCTTGGGGGTTCTGGACTTTGTGCCTCTGTCTGTGCCAGTTCACCCGCTCTTCCGATCTCAGCGCCATCTTTGTTCTTGCTGCGCGCTTGTATCCTGGCGAAAAGCTCCGGGAGTTTTTGCGGTCTGAGCTGCCGCTTGGTCCCCTTCTTTGTCGCCTCCACTTCCATGCCTTCCTCCGGCATCTTTACGATGTAGGTGAGCCGGGAAACTTGCTTTATCGCCGCTTTCTAGGAGGTTCATCTCAAAGCTCTTCTCCTACGCGTCCAGCGTACTTGCGCGGCGGACACGCCCCCCGGATTCCTGAATTTTTAAGGCTGCTACTAGCAGCGACCGCTATAATAATTTTTCTGGTGTGTGTACATGCCTGCCTAATTTTTCTGGCTGCACTGTGGCTGCAACAACAAAACAAAAGGCATGTACATGTGTCAATTCCCCTTCGTGATCGTTACCTTGCTGCAGTGAAGGGACTTGCGTATCACAATGAAGCAATGACCGGCTATATGAGTTTGTTGGGGGGCACACCTGACCCAAGAAGATAATAAGGTTGTTGCTTCATTGTGGACAGACCAAATTCGATCAGCTGGACACTGTCACTGATGTTCTGTCATTGAGCTACCTCAGTCCGACCATATGGGCTTGAAAACCACCATCGCCTGCACTCTCGCCAAGGTGCGCACCAGTCCAGCACGGCCATCAATACACAAACAGCTGTTTGTGGTGCATTACACAGTGAGTTTGGTCTGTCGTTGTGAAGCAGTACACTAATTACACTACCTGATCCATGTATAGTACACACGCAAAATGTTTTCAAGCATATTAGGCCTCCAATTTAGGAATGTAATGTGATTTTCGCCCTTTAGGGATTATAACCCTGCTGTGCGTCAAATTCATAATTTTCCCCGGGACTTTTGGCATGTATCCCACTCCACCATGCCCCCCTCCAGGTGTTAGACCCCTTGAAACATCCTTTCCATCACTTTTGTGGCCAGAATGAATGTTTGTAGTTTTGAAAGTTCGCCTGCCCATTGAAGCCTATTGCGGTTCGCAATGATTCGCCGGTTCACAAACTTTTGCGAAAGTTCGCGTTCACGGTTTGCGAACCAAAAAACGCAGGTTCGCAACATCTCTAGTAGTAATTAAATGAGCCAGGTATGTATAGCTTGGTACAATAATAAATGTACTCATAAATGTGAATTGCAAGGCAAATGAGGAAAGGCTGTGCTTACTGGGGTCTTTGACTCTTCTATGTGAAATTAACAGGAGCTTTAACTAGTTACTGCACCAAGTGCAGTATATCTAGGCTCTGCAGGACTTCATCTAAGTCCCAGGGACGTAGAAACTCGTCTATCGCCACTGTACGCTGCTGCTCGCTACCATGCGCGTTCTTACCACCGTGCTTTAGAGGGGAGATCAAAGTAACACATCTATGCATTACTTCTACTAATAGTACGCACAGGAAGATAATGCGCGTAGACATATTGTGGCCAAATAGTGAAATTACACCTATTATTACTATTATTGATTTATAAAGCGCCAACATATTCCGTGGCGCTGTACAAAGTAAGAAACGAACATGGGGTACATAATAATATGAACAATAGTGTACACCAATATACAAAATACATAATTAATGACAAAATACGAAAATGATACAAAATACAGAATACAAAATACAGAATTGGTAATGACAGTGATAAAAGTAACATGATAAATAAAATGTATATTAATTTTCAAGACACAAAAGGGGGAGAGAGCCCTGCCCTTGCGAGCTTACAATCTAAAGGGAATGGGGGGGGAAACAAGAGAAACATACATACATTTTTTGTAACAAAAAGACATATGCATACATTTAAAGTTAACCCATTACCTCCCACACTCTCCCATCATTACCCAAATAACACTTTTGCATTAAAAATACATAGTTTCCTTAGGGACTGAACTTTTTTAATATGAATGTCAAAAGGGTAGATTACTGTTATTAATTAAATTATGGGCTTATAATTAGTAATGGAAGCAAAACTGAAATAATGCACCTTTATTTCCATATACAATATTGGCGCTATACATTCTACTAGGGAAAATTTTAAACATTGCAATAACCGGGACAAATGGGCAAAAACATGTGTGGGTTTTATCCACAGTAGAACGTTTTATTTTAAAACTATAATGGCTGGGGGCGGAGCTTGGGCGTGCTTCCGCTCGGCGGCATGGTGTCTTATCTCCCAGTCTTGCGGGGAATTACAGCACCTCTGACCGCTGCTGGAGACCTTGTTTTACCAAAGCCGGCTCCCTCAGTGACTCCCTTCACCCCCGTGGTGGACTCCAAGTGGAACAATGCAGATGCCGATCCGGAATCCCGGAACTCTTTACCCACAGGCTGAGGCCTTGTACCTCACAAGATGTCGCCCAGACAGGTGACGTGAAGACACCAAACAAAATACCCCTGGCAGGGGAGTTTGCTACATCTGACAACCTGATACAGCTCTACCAGAACTTCATCAAGAAAGCAAACATCGACACTGTGAAATAAATCAGGTCATAAACTTCTTCTTTGGGGGAACAGCTGCATGAGATGTAGATGGGCATGGAGGAGGTTAGAGCCTATTGCAACCAGTCTGACAATGACTTAGCAGTTGATAGAACAGACATTGCAGCTCTTAAGAACACACAAGAGGATCAAGAGACCAAGGACAGGCGGTGTATTTTGCAGATAAGGGGGATGGATGAAGCGGTTCTCGAGCTGGACACTCTCACAAAGCTTTTTACCCAGCTCCTCCCTAACTTGCCGCCATCAGAGTTTAGGATGGATAGGGCCCACAGAACTTTATGCCTGAGACCTGAAGATGGAGAGCCTCCCTGGGACGTTATCCTACGTATGTACTTCTTCAGCTTGAAGGAGGCCATACTCCAGGCTGCTCGTGACCAGCCTGAACTTTCTTTTTGTTGAGACACTGTAAGGAACTCACCTGTTGGTTCCAGCGATGCCCCATTCTCACCAGACTCACGCGCGCATCCTGACACTTCCTCTTCAGGGCAGCGTACTTCCTCCGGCCCCGCCCCCAGCGTCCGTAGCAACCAGGACGCTAGGAAAGTTCCTGCTGTCGTCAGTGGGCGGGCGTCTGCTGGCAGACGCTCGTCCTACACGCTGAGACGACGCAGGGTTTAGTGTTAGTTGACACGCTGTTAGTTTTGACCTTAGCCTTACTGACCATTCTCTTGCCTAGTTTTGTGTACCTCAGCCATCTGATATCTCGTGTATGACCCTAGCCTGTTATCAACCTAGCCTTTGTCTCAGCCTTTTGTACCGTTGCCATCTGATCTCACATGTATGACCCTAGTTACGTTTTGACTACGATTAATTTGAGCCTCAGTGTGTACGCCTTGAACCAAGTGTGATAGACACCCTCTCCCTGTATCCAGACCTCTCCCCCACTACCCTCTGGAAAAGGAGAGACATGAAGCCTTTAACCACAAACCTTATACTCAACAAGATCAGGTCCCCTTTAAGCTGGTGGTCCTGTTCAGTGGTAAGCAGCTCATAGTGTATGGCCTGCACATGATCAAAGACACTTTGTCCAAACTTGAGCTTTCTGAAATGGACTCTCAAAGTAGACTGTCTCTCCCACACATCTACGGATCCCTCCCCCCCCCCCCCCACCACCACCACCACCACCACCACCAAGTCTAAATCAGAGACCAAGGTCTTCTGCATGCCCCCTTCTCAGCAGGTATCCCTTGCTGCTAGTAGGAATGATCAATAATATGCAAATAATTTCTCCTTGCATTAAAATGTCACGTAAATGTTATGTAGCTTAAACTTGGACCAATAAAAATTGACAGGAAGTTAATCTGATCCATTTTCAAGCTGCGTATAATTTACATGAAATTTGAATGCAAGGAGAAATTATTTACATTTCATTGATCATCTCTATTCACTAAATACATCCCATCAGTGCTAGGTCAATTTCTTTTTGAATTTAACCATTTAAAGGATACCCGAAGTGACATGATGAGATAGACATGGGTATGTACAGTGCCTAGCACACAAATAACTATGCTGTGTACTTTTTTTTTCTCTCTCAGCCTGATAGAGGTAAATATCAGGTATGTAAGTGGCTGACTCAGTCCTGACTCAGACAGGAAGTGACTATAGTGTGACCCTCACTGATAAGAAATTCCTATTTTTATCTTTTAATTTCTTATCAGTGAGAGTCAGCCACTTACATACCTGATATTTAACTCTTTCAGACAGAGAAAGGAAACAAGGAACACAGCATAGTTATTTGTGTGCTAGGCACTGTACATACCCATGTTTATCTCATCATGTCACATGTCATTTCGGGTATCCTTTAACCACTTCCCACCGAAGGGTTTTTTCCCCTTCTGTACCAGAGCAAATTTAACCTTTCAGCACTCCTTCCATTCATTTGCCAATAACTTTATTACTTCTAATCAAAACAAAACGATTTATCTTGTTTTTTCGCCACCAATTAGGCTTTATTTGGGTGGTACATTATGCTAGGAATTATTTTATTCTAAATGCATTTTAATGGGAAAATTAAGAAAAAAATGGAAAAAATATAATTTTAAAATAATACATGCTACCATAATTAAATCCCACACATTTTATTTGCCCATTTGTCCTGGTTATTGCAACATTTAAAATATTTCCCTAGGACAATGTATGGCGCCAATATTTTATTTGGACAGAAAGGTGCATTTTTTCAGTTTTGCATCCATCACCAATTATAAGCTCGTATTTTCAAAATCAACATTAATATACCCTCTTGACATACATATTACAAAAGTTCGGTCCCTAAGGCAACTATTTATGGGTTTTTTTTTTCGTTTTTTTTATATATAAATTTGCAAAAGTTTTATTTTAGTAACTATGGGAGAGTGTGGAAGGTAAAGAGCTAATTTTAATGTAATGTACTGTATGTGTATTTTATTTCAAAAACAAGAAGTTTTAAATCAGGATGATACCATTTATTGGCTAACTAAAAATGAATAAAAATAAGCAAGCTTTCGGCCTTGCAGCCTTCGTCGGGCTTATATCCTGTTAGTTTGCAGGCTGGTGCTACAGACAGCTTTATACATGCAACATCAAAAGGGAAAACAGATATTTTTTTCAAGCAGAAATACATGTCATTAAGATGCCTTAATTCAAACAGACCATCTAAATGGGGTTAGAGGTTGTTAAGATAAGGATCCTTGTTTACTCCATGCTCACAGACCTGGGATTAGGATTGACCCAGAGGTATCGTAAATTCTTAGTTCACAAGTTCAGCTAGAATGGCTGAGAAAGTTCAAATATCATCAGCCTCATACCAATATAAAAAGTTGTTGCCCTTATTCAAACCATTCTGCACAGCTTTGAACCAATTTATACATTTTGTTTCTGCTATTAATCGATCATTTGACGTTTTGAAGCCACCCTTCAGGGCAGTGACACGAAGATCATCCATGCTGTGACTGTTGGACCGAAAGTGTGTAGCAACTGGGAGTCCAGATTTGGTATCATTAATAGTGTGCTTGTGTCCATTCATACGTTTGCGCAGTTTTTGTCCAGTTTCTCCCACGTACATAACATTGGGGCATTTAGCACACATGATCAGATATACCAGATTGGTGGAACCACAGGAAAATGTACCTTGTACTCTGTACTCCTGTTGTGAAAATGTATGTAGGTGTAATTTTACTATTTGGTCACAAGATGTCCTCCCGCATTATTTCCTCTAAGCGTACTATAAGTATACGAACAGGAAGTAAGGCATGGACATGTTACTTCCTTAGTTACAATGATGCAGGCATGTCATTGATGCCGGCGATCATTGACACAGGAACTGCGTTCCCATTCATCGATCTCCCCTCTAATGGGCGGAGACGATGTACCCGCACGGTAGTGAACGTGGGAGTGAACGGCCGTTCGCAACAATAGATGTATATCTACGCCCCTGGGCAGGAACTAAAGTCCTGCTGGGCGTAGATATACTGCTGCGAACGGCATAAGTAGTTATAGACCACTATGATGAAAAACTATAACATTTAAAATACTTATGTACACATACATACATTTGTACCAGTGCAAGTAAATGCATTATAAATTACTTACTTCCTATTTAGCAATCATTTACACTAAGGCCCATATTTAATTCACTTTTTCTCCTGAGTTTTCTCCTAGGTGATATTTTTACACCTTGTCATAAAATGCCATTTAAACCACCAGCAAGCAAGAAAATACTCAAAATAACTTTGATAGTATTTTTTCAGCAACTTTTAGGTATTTTTTCAATTGTGAAATAAAAAAATGTGAAATGTACCAGAGACCATTAACAATAAAAGTTGTATACATACCTGGGGCTTCCTCCAGCCCCATCTGCATGGATCGCTCTCATGCCACAGTCCTTAGCCTCCTCCAGCTCCGGTAGAGGTGCTGTAACTTCAGCCAGTCACGGCCAGTCTGCACAAGAGAAGTGCAGTCTCTACATATCTCTCTGGCCCATGCACATAGTGATCAGAAAGGGGGAGGGCCTATGTAATGTACCCTGTAAGGCATCACATAGCGCTCCACGCATATCGCACTTTCTTATGAAGCAGTCATAGACGTGATACACATGGGTTGTGGTGTGCCTTGCCTTCCCCAGGTATCCCCTGAGCTTCACTGTTGCACCCCAGGTCCCCTGCAGAGTTTTTGGCAAAGTAGCATCTCACCTGTCCTGGAGGGTGCACTGTTCTTTCAGCCTGTGACTCCGTTCTCCCCATCTTCATCCATTACTGGATGTATCTTCTCGGTGACCTGCAGCATGTTATTTCGCAATAACATGCGCTGGGTCATGGAGAAGATGTGTCCCTGTGAGGATCAAGATGGGAGGGCACAGGCCGTGATGTAGAATTATGGCCCTGATCAAGAATTACTTCTATTGTAGTAATTATATTAACAGGGCCAGTACAAGTAAATGCTTGTTAACAAATAAGGTAACCAAAGAGTCAACACACAAAGCATATTAAAAAAAACGAAAAAAAAACCACCCTTCTGGGGTCTGTCATTCCTATCCAGGGTAGGAGCAAAACTCTAAAACAAATGAAAGTGAAACGTGAGGTGACAAGGCTCTATAGCATAATTAAAAATAGTTTAAAATAAGGATAAGTGGTGAACTTTTTTTATATAAAACTGAACATCTAATCAATTGAAAACATTGTATAATGTAAGGTATATTGAAGCACCTCGATCAGGAATTTGATCTACAGGTAGTCTCCGACTTATGAACCCTCAACTGACAAATGACCCACCGATACAAACAACCAGAAAATTTGAAATTTGATTCTGTGAGAATAAGTCGCAACATTTTTTCTCAAAAAATACATTATAGTTTTTGAGAAAATCAACTTTGGAAATGTCAAAGAAAAAATGTTTTTAAACCGATAAAACCTGTTATCCAGTAATGGGACAGAATAGGCACAAACTGGGACAGAGGTGGTACAAAGGGACACGGGAGGCAGAGGTGACACAGAGAGGGACACTGAGGGAACAGGTGGACACAGGTGACAAAGTGACAGGACACAGAGGGGACACTGGAGGGACGGGGCATAGAGTAGGTACGGGGGACAGAGATGGCACTGTGTTTCAATTTATGGACAGATTCATGTTAAGAATGAACACACAGTCCATATCTTGTTTGTTAACCAGTGACTTCTGTTATAAACTGTTATAAATCACCTTAACTGTTTCGACACCAGCAACTTCTTATAGTTGCGCCTCACAGACTGTGAGATACCTTGACTCTCAACACAGCAAGCATTATTGGAGATAGACCATTCTCAGGCTTCTTCAATGTACAAGTTATTTATTCAGGAAACAGAAATACAGATAGATACAGTTCATCATATCCTAGCAAAGAAACTTCTTCTGTTTAAGTTCTTGGCGTTACAGCTCTTGACTAACCTTCCTCCTGAATGTTAGTCAGTTACCTTCTTTCTAGACTATGCTACATCTTCTAGACTACCTATGTACAGCATACATCATATCAGATTACATATAGAATGGCAATACTTAGAGGTTCCTCTCAGCATCTACATAGCAGGAAAGCAGGAAGCAGAGTGAGCTCCGTTCGCCCACCTGGCCCTTTAATACTGACCAGGAAAGAGTTAAATGTGACCTCATCTTAGCCATCCTCCAGACCCAGCTATTGGCTTCGACCCCTCGTGGTGTCATAATACACACCTACTCGATTAATATTCAATGTCACTTTTCCCTTACTTACAAGAATTTGGTATTTAGTAAATATGGCCAATGTTTACTGTTCTTGTGGTGTACATGTTGAGGTCAGTGAGACCTGTGGCCTTGTCCATAGAACAGCTTCTTGGTATGTCCTCGTTCTGCTGACAGAACTGTAGATTTTCTCTCTAAGAGAAAATCCCCTTAAAGGGCAGGTCTGCACCCCAAGCCTTTTTGACTAACTCAGTCCAAATAACTGAGGCCTACCTAAATTATAACAATCCCCCCTAAAAAGGCTTGATCCGCAGATCCCTGCTCCTGAACCCAACAGTACCTGGTTTCTTTCTTTAGGTTTCACTTTTCGATGTTCGTGCTCACACAACTTCTCTGCTCTAGGCAGTTATCCCTGGAAGAGAGGGCAAGACCTCTTGGTCTTTCTGTAACCAGGCTCTCTGGGGATGCCCTACTTCTAAGTCCCTCTATACCACATGCTCAGCATTTGCGTCACTTGCGTATCACTCACAAACTTGCATGACCACAGAAAAGTGAAACTCGTTTGTCTGTTACACGACGGAGCAGTGCCAGGTGCCTTCTAAAAGAGCGCCTTTATACAATCAGCTCCATACCAGGTACTACTACACCTATACCCGTACCCTGTATATCCCTTAATTTGGAAATATGGGTTCATGAGATTGTTTATGAGGCACCAATCTCTTGACCAGGTTAATTTGTTTTACGTACTTTAACACCCAACCTCACCTGGATAATGATGCCCAGAGTTGTCATCCCCGTCACAACGACCAGTGGGTGTAGGAAGAAATTTTGAACTGCAGAGGCCCAGTCCGAGTGTCCCTGGAACATCATCGGAAACCTTTTCCACCAGGTCAGACTGGAACTCACCTGCTTATTTTTGTGTTCTACCTCGTTAAGATCACCTGGATCATGGTGAAATCTTACCTCTAACTTAGTGTACTGTTTGTTTAACCGTTGTAACAAAGTGTGGTCGTCTTGGGTCAAAACCTGTTCCCCTTTGTCCCATGTCGTGTTATCTTTCAGGATGGGAACTTCCCGTGAAACTTTGAACTTTAGAGTTCTCCTAACAATTTGAGAAATAACGTCATCAAACTTGGATGACTCGATCCATATGGGATCTCCGCTCCCACAATATGTTCCCCTTGAAAGATCCACCTTATCGGAACAATTAAGAAAATGTACAATAAATGTGTCATTAGACCTCATGTTTAAAAAACAAACCTTTCCTTCAGCCACCGGAACTATTGGTTTGGCTTCAGGGCGGATCTTTTGAATGGTAGCCTCGCATTCTGTGTTATTGAGCCAGCAGGATTCTTCACTAAATTTGACTTGCCCCGGCAAACACAGGTACCTCTGTGAGAATTGCTCGCATGAGGACAACTCTACTTGTTTCACCTCTCCGCCTAGCACCAAAAAAAGTTGACCTCTCAGGTCATGGTGTAAGACATGTGTTGAGGTGGGAACTAAGGAAGTGGCGGTGCCTAAAGAAATGTTGCACCGTTTCCATTTGTTCACCCAAACCTCTCGAAGATTCCATGCCATAGATCCTTCTCCAGAAAAATCGATATACCTCCCCTTGTCCAATCTCAGTTGTACAGGATCTTTAAGCATCTCCCTGACAAAATATGTCCCCAACTGTCCTGATTGGACCTCTTCCCCCCTTATGCCCTGAGGCACAATATGTACCTGAGGTCGGGAAGACTGTACTCTCTGCAATCTTTCAATTAAGAGTACCTCTTCACTTACCCAACTAGCATGAGGATAAGTGGCTGCATATGAACTGTGTAATATCGTCCCCTGTTGTGACCCGTGTAGTGAGAATGGGGTTCCCCGTGTTGACTTTCCCTCCCCCGGGATCGCTCTCCCCACCCTCTTTGTCACCAGGAAACGTGGCTTTATCTCGATTTTTACTTCTTGTTTCGAGAACCACAGACCTTCGGCTTTCCAGCCTTTATGTGTGTATAGTTGTTTCAGAGACACCCCCTGTTGGTAACCCCAGAGTGTGATGTTGTCCGCTGCGTCTCTCCTGTAAGAGAATTGACGCCTCCTGCTCGTTCCTCTCCAATCTGGAACCATCTCACTCTGTATAACCATGACAAGGTACCCCCGAATCACACACTCCACCTTTTGCATGCACCCATTGTACTGCAATGTACCCTTTAACGAAACTTTGGATCGGTGTATCGATTCTGGGAGTGTGACATTCAATAGCAGATTTACACTGCCGTTCAATTCAGACTTCCAGCACACCTGACCCTTCAGACCTTTCACCCACATTGTGCCATGAAATTTGTTTGCACCTGGCACTTGTGATCTATTCCTCCTTCCCTGCTTGGACCCCACGTGCCAATCAGAAGGAAGTGGAAGAGGATCAGTACCTTTGTCTCCAAACATTAACATGCTTGGGCCTTGTGTTCTCATTAACCCCTTATTATTCATGAGAATGTCCTCTCTTCGTTCTCCTAGGACGAAATGGCAGCCTAGGATCACCATCAGCACGGTACTCTTCATTATAAAAGCACTTCCTTGGGAAAGAAAAACATTAGCACTTTGCATTATGCTTTGCTCATCTCCATCTTTGCTGCCAGCACTGCAGCTGTCTCAATTCCATATTACCAAACTCCTGAAATCGAAATACAAACAAATCAATTCTTATTAATGATTTGGGATTTGCCCTGCGGCTTGTACTCTGTACACTTTAAATTGATCAATATATATACCATAATTGATCTAGTTGCTTTATCGTTCTCATGAACTCTGTTTACTCTTTTTGGTAGATTGGAGTTAAACTTCTCTCCCCTACCTAAGTACTATCCTAAGTACTTACCTGTTTAAAATATGCTCCAGCGAACTTCACCTTTGGAAGCTCTCACCTCATTGTAAGCTCTTTCCCCATCCCCCCTCCTGTACATACGCGGCCGTCGTATGCACAGATTACGGATGCCACACACCTGTTGCTGCTTTGCAGGTGAGCCTGCAATGCTCTTACTCATTTTGGCATCTACTTACCTAGAACTTCATTGCGATACCAGCTCTGCTAGAAGTCCTGTGTGTTGTACCCTCTGACCACTGTTTTCCGTGCTACTACCCCCAGACTACAAAAAAAAATGGCTGCCTCCCTGTAGGAAGGAGCACTTTGCACTTAAACTACACAGGGTGCAGGGCTAAGCATACCAGCGTCAAATGCCTGTATGCAGATCCCTGAATGCCCACTTGGTAGGTAGTCCTATGGCAAACCTGTACTGATACACTGTCACTCTGTAAATGGCAATTCCATCATCTTTATAATTGCCCCATGAACTGCTGTCAGTTCTTGTTCTTTGTGCTACACTTGGTAGGAGCTGGAAAAAACATATTTGACCAATCAGTGGACGAGAAAAACGCACAAACAGTCCCAGCCCAGCAACGACCTCTTAATCAAGCTCTGGCCCTGTCCATGACAAAAACCGGAAAAAAACCTTACCGCTCTGCAGCCGCGGCGACGGATACCTGGATTGGTAAACTCCCTTTTTTCCAACTTCGGCACCCCCTGATGCACTGTCCTCCCTTTTACTCTATTGGGAACTCATGCTGCACCACCCATTACGGTGCTTCAATAATCCCATAAGTAACCCAGTACAGATGCTTCCCTGATCTGTTCTTGCAATACACTTCCTGGGAAATATCTGACTTCTACGTGTCTCCCTGCCCCTAGCTGGGAAACTTCCTATCCGTGACCAGGCTAGTCTCACAGCAACTGCTTGGTGCACGTATTCTGGCATTCCTTTCCCTGGACCCAGGCTCTGGGGAAATACTCCGGGATCCGAGATACTCAGTAGAATGTCTCATTATCTTCTACCCTCCCTTCCTCTCAGCTGCTCTGCCCAGAGCCGCGAGCACAGCCTGACGTGACGTGAATCCCCCAGCCCCTCCTCCCCCCTGCCATGACGTGTGGGGGCCATGACTCATGGGGGCGGGCCCTCTCCAATGCCGCCATTTTGAGTCCTGGACTGCCAGCTAAGATGGCTGCTATACAATCTCCCATAGCAACCTCTTAATCCTATACACATTACGAGAATAAAACTAAATCAAACAGAACAAACATTTTATGCCTAGTTACATATAGCATAAGTACAAAGTGCAGAAAATCAGCATTCCGCTACAAACACTCTTGGAAGCCTGCAAAAACCTTAGAAGAACCCCGTCCCAGCTGTAATCCTAAATGCTATATACCTTAGTATCACCCAGTGACGTGGAAATCTCTCTCTACACAAAACAGCCGTCCGCTTATCTCAGACATAACTCAGAACTACTAGAGCGTGCTGTGTCCTCTCCTCACACAAACCCTTAACCGTTACCATCCCAGTTACAAACTTATTCTGAGATGAACACATAAACTTATGCAGACATTAAAAATAACATATTAGCACTAACTGGAACTAGCTCGGTTTTCTCTATGCTTTTCTCTACGCTCTCTCTACCCAATCTCCCTCCGACTGCTGCACTCCCCGCTGCCCACCAGCCGACTTATCTCTGCTGCGGGGTCACCACTCACCTCTGGCATATTTCCCAGACTCTGTGAAGTGAGAGAGAGAGAAAAACAAAAAAAAGAGAAAAAAAAAACAGCAACTAACACAGTTAACATCTGTCCAGCGAAAAACATCATGCCCGTGAACAGACAAACATATTGTAAGGAAACGCGGAAAATCAGCCGGCTCTACTCAGCGGGAGGCGGCTGTTTTCATGGAGAGCATGGCGGAACGCGGAAAAACCGCGGCCGTTAGCACGCATGGCCCTGCTGTTGACACTCTGATCCAGCGTGGGGAGGCAGCCGCCGGTGCAGATAGCGGTGCGACCAACCCCGCGCATGGGTCAGCAGAGACATTGCAAAGCAGTACTGGTGTGGCTGGGACTGTTAGTCCACCTAGGTTCAGAATGACGCACGTGCGCGCGGAGAGGCAGAACTTTTATGGCAGTCAGAGAAAGGTCAGCTGACCAGGCCGGTCAGTTGACATTTTCAGCAACTTTCATTGGTCCAGCACTTATGGGAGGTGCTGGAGAGAACTGGTGTATATATACTGGGTGCTGGTCATTCTCTGGTTGTCTGTCGTTGCGATCACATCGTGGTAGCACTCAGGCCTTGTCTGTATCTATGTTCTAGCAAAGTTTCCAAAGGTGTTGACGATCACGGACCTCACATCTTAGCGTTAGGAATATTGAACTGTATTATTTGTTATGACATTCTGCCTGCCTGACTATTCTTCTGTACTATGATTCTGTACCTTGCTATCTCTGATATCCTGTTGCCAAACTCTGCTCGTTCCTGGACTCTGTATTTGCCTCCTGATTCTGTACCCCGCTATTCTGATATCCCGTTGCCGAACCCTGCCTGTTTATTGGATTCCGTATCGGTCTCCTGAATCTGTACCTTATCTGTCTGTGTGTTTACGACCTGGATTGCCCGACCTCGAGAACTGGCCTTACTGTTAGAGGCAGTTCCCAGACCTGTTAGTGACACCCTCTCACTGGTGTCACTCACACTCTGTCCTTCCTACTTTCAGCCTAGCTCCTCCCCCGGGAGAGTCTAGGCATACGGAAGGAACCTACTTCTGTGCAGTACTCCTTACTGCTTCTGTACCTTCTCCTAAGGTACAATACTCAAAGTATTACAGTCACACCAAAACACTCTTATCTCTCAGGTGTCCAGAGGTTAGAATATATATCTGATTATCGGTGATACTGCAGATCATCAATAATCGGGTATATTCTGCATTCTCGGTGATACTGCAGATCACCGGTAATCAGACCCTCTCTGTGTTACACCGATTGTTACAGAACGACAGGCCAAAACAATATGGACGCACGCTCTGACCGTCTGGGCGCACTTGCCACTTAGGTGGATAACATCAACCAAGTGCTGGGTAATCACAAAGCATTAATTGATGCCCTATCAGGGTCTGTACAAACCCTTGAGACGTCAGTGGACGAGGTGCGATCTCCTCCTAGCATTGACATACGTATGCCTGTACCTGAAAGATTTTCTGGCCACAGATCTGATTTTCGAAATTTTAGGAGTAGAGTGTTGTCTTATTTTGAGTTGAGACCCCGATCCTCGGGGACCGAGACCCAAAGGGTCACATTTATTAAAACCTGGAGATGGCAGCCTCGGCAGCTTGCTCTGTCTTTCTATGTTTGTTTTATGTATTTTTGTTTTTCAACATTGCCTTGTGCAACCCAACCCGGATAACCTTCACCAGTGAACAACTACTGAGCATTCGGAACTTAGCTAAATATAATCTACCCCTGGATATTTCATCTACTCTTGATCTTCTGGGGATTCTGACCAGTGGAGCTACAGTGCTGAACCAGGCAGTGAGGCTTAGAAGAAGAGGGAAACGCTCCGGGATCCAGACTCGCTTTCGACGCAGAGGACTGCGCTCTCCACTACCTGGAATCAACCTCTCTAATGTCAGGTCCATATGCAACAAACTAGATGAGCTTCAACTACTGATCAGAACAAAGAAGGACTTTTATCTCTCTGCGGCTATTTGCTTCACAGAAACTTGGCTATCTGAGCTTATTCCAGACAACGCTCTGCCGATTAATGGATTTACACTCTACAGATCTGACCGGGACCCACTTACTTCTGGCAAAACCAAAGGTGGAGGACTCTGCTTCTATATTAATGATAGATGGTGCACGGATGTTACAGTTATTAAGAGGACATGCTCGGCTGGGCTGGAAACACTCTTCATAAACTGCAAACCCTACTATTCACCCCGTGAGTTTTCTTCATTTATTTTGGCTGCTGTGTACATCCCTCCACAAACATGTATGCAGCCTGCACTCCAAGATCTCGCAGATCAAATCACTGAGGTGGAAAGGGAGTACCCAGATTCTTTTTTTTATCATACTAGGGGATTTCAACAGTGCTAATCTTTCCAAAGAACTCCCCAAATACAGGCAACACGTCACAAGCGCAACTAGAGAAGGTAAGACACTTGATCACTGTTACACTACGACTAAGGACTCGTATCACTCTGTCAGCAGGGCAGCTTTGGGGAACTCTGATCATGCTGTTATACAGCTTATCCCAACATACATCCAAAGACTAAAAACTGCCAAACCTGTAGTGACCACAGTTAAGAAATGGACTAGTGAAGCTGTAGAAAAACTGCAGAGCTGCTTTGATTTAACTGACTGGAATTTATTTAAAGAATCCTCCAGTGACCTAAATGAATACACTGACGCTGTGACATCATATATTACCTTTTGTGAAGAGTCCTGCATCCCCACAAAAAAGTGCACCAGGTACAATAACGATAAACCCTGGTTCACATCACATCTTAGGAAGCTTCGCCTCGATAAAGAAAGGTGCATATATCGTACAGGCGATAAAGTCCTCTACAAAGCTGCAAAATACAAACTGCAGAGAGCCATTACCGCCGCAAAAAAAGATTATTCTCAAAAACTTGAGGAAAATTTTTCTAACGTCGACTCATTCACAATATGGAAATCTCTACATGAAATTACAAGCTACAGGAAGAAATCTCCTCCCCCCTCACTACATAACCTGCAGCTTGCAGATGAACTGAATACATTTTATTGCAGGTTTGACACTACCAACAAAAGCCAAACACAACAAGTCAATTTGCATCTCGGCCACAGGCAAACTGAACACTCTTCCTGCCAGCCAACGTCTCCACCCCCTGCGGTGCCTCAGCAACTACACAACACAGGAGGCCAGACACAATCTATTGACCTGTCCCCAGATGTGCATGCTCTAACAATATGCCAATCAGATGTAAATGGACTCTTTAAAAAACAAAACACCAGGAAAGCAATGGGACCAGACGCTGTGTCTGCGAAATGCTTGAATCTCTGTGCCGACCAATTAGCGCCTGTATTTACAGACATATTCAAAGCATCTTTAGAACTCTCAATTGTTCCTGCCTGTTTTAAAAGCGCAACTATTGTACCAATTAAAAAAAAAAAACCTACATGTTTAAATGATTACAGGCCTGCTGCCCTGACATCACTGGTAATGAAAGCATTTGAAAAACTGATAATGACTTATCTGAAATCCATCACAGATCCCCTGCTGGACTCTTTGCAATTTGCCTACAGGCCTAACAGATCCGCAGACGATGCCATTAACATGTGTATGCATTATGTACTACAGCATTTAGATATCCCAGGAACCTACACCAGGATTTTATTTATAGATTTTAGCTCTGCATTTAATACCATAATTCCATCACTGCTGCACAGCAAGCTCTCCCAGCTACACATACCTGAATCCCTCTGCAAATGGATAACCGACTTCTTAACTGACAGAAGACAGCGTGTTAGACTTGGTAAACTCACATCAAGCTCTCTGACAGTCAGTACTGGTGCACCCCAGGGCTGTGTGCTTTCCCCACTGCTGTACTCACTTTACACCAATGACTGCATCTCCACAGATCCATCTGTTAAGGTTCTGAAGTTTGCAGACGACACAACAGTTGTTGGTCTCATTCAAAACGGGGATGAGTCTGCATACAGGCATGTGGTGGGACAGCTTTCCTCCTGGTGCAGCAGCAACAACTTGGAACTAAATGCTCTCAAAACCATGGAGATGATGATAGACTTTAGGAGATCTCCCCCCCAGCACCTCCCCTTAACCATAAATGGATCCACAATAACCCAAGTAGAGTCATTCAAGTTTCTTGGGTCCACGATCTCAAACGACTTAAAATGGGACAACAACACCGCCACTATTGTCAAGAAAGCACAACAGAGAATGTACCATCTGCGGCAGCTGAAAAAGTTTGGCCTACCTCAAAATCTAATGGTGCAGTTCTACACTGCAAACATCGAATCCACCATAACATCATCCATGACTGTATGGTTCAGCTCCTGCTCAGCATTAGAAAAGGGGAGGCTGCAGCGCATCATCCGATCAGCGGAAAGGATAATTGGCTGTAGCTTACCTTCCCTGCAGGATCTTTACACTAGCAGGTGCAGAAAGAGAGCATCCAAAATTGCCTCTGACCCCTCTCACCCAGCTCACTCCATCTTCCAGCGCATGCCTTCAGGAGTAAGATTCCGGTCAATCGCTACCAAAACCTCTAGACACAGGAACAGTTTTTTTCCTCAAGCGGTAGCCATACTTAATGCTGAACCACGTTAGAGCTGCTAGGACTGAAAGTATTCAGCACAGAACTAAACATGAACAATTCTCACATTGCTTACTGCCACTATACTTATAATGTCCTTAACTTGTAATATTCACACTGTCTGTCCTTGTATTGTTTTTGTTTGTGTTTGTTAAGCAACTGCCAAGACAAATTCCTTGTAGGTGCAAACTTACTTGGCAAAAATAAATTGATTCTGATTCTGATCTGGCGATTCTCAGACGTGGGCGTACAGTTTGCCCACCGGAGACCTAGCCCTTACTTCTGTGGAAGAATTTTTTAAAGCTATGGCGGTCATTTATGACAATCCAGACCTTGCCTCGACTTCTGAGCGGAAGCTCAAGCTTTTGCGTCAAGGCAAGGGTCCGGTCGAAGATTATGCAGCTGAATTTAGGAGGTGGGCAGTTACAGCCCGGTGGGACACTTATGCTCTGTTAGATTGTTTCTTGTCAGGACTGTCCGATGAGGTCTCTGATCTAATGCTAAGTCAGCCCGAGCCCAGAACAGTCGATGAGGCCATTTCAGCGGCCATTTGAATCGACCGCAGGCTGCGCTATCAAAAACAGACCAGGGGTAGTCACCGTGTCCGAGTAGTGTCTTACGCCACGACCCCAGTGTCCCCACCTCCTTCTGCCTCACCTCCTCCCGTCTCACCTCTACCCAAGCCAATGCAGATTGGTCGGTCTAAGCTGTCCCAGGTGGAGCGAAGACGGAGGATGTCTGAACAGCTGTGTCTGTACTGTGCTGAAGGGGGACATAGAGTACGAAACTGTCCTAATAAGCCGGGAAACGCTACCGCCTAGGAGTTGTAGGGGGTAACACCCTAGGTGCCCGACTCTTACCCCTAGAAGATAAACGGTTGCTTCTTCCTTGTACAGTTACATGGGAAGATAAGACCGAGGTCACTGAAGCCTTTGTTGATTCAGGCTCTGCAGCTAATTTTATGGATTTTGAGTTTGCTAAGAAACTGGGTATTTCACTCACCCCCGTAAAACCACCCATCCAAGTTACAGCTGTGGATGATTTCCCCCTGCAGAGGAATCATCCGTTATCACAGACACCAGAGGTGGGAGTCACTATAGGGGTGCTGCACAGAGAAAGACTGCAGTTCTTTGTGCTACACATGACAACCACAGTGATCCTTGGTATGCCCTGGTTGAACCTCCACTCCCCGCAGATCGATTGGGCCACCGGTCAGTTAACTAGCTGGTCAGATCATTGTGTTCAGCAATGTTTAGGGAAGGTGAAGTTAGGCCAGACCAGGGTGTACCCGTGCAGTATTCCGAGTATTCAGATGTATTCTGTCCCAAAGCTGCAGATAACTTACCTCCCCATCGCCCGTTCGATTGCCCCATCGATCTCCGATCTGGTTGTATGCCTCCCAGGGGTCATCTTTATAATTTGTCTGGGCCAGAGAAAGTGGCCATGCAGGAATACATCCGTGAAAACCTAGCCCAAGGGTCCATTCACCCGTCCCGGTCGCCCGCTGGCGCAGGTTTCTTTCTTGTTAAGAAAAAAGATGGAGGCCTGCGTCCCTGCATTGATTACCGGGGTTTGAATAAAATCACAGTGAAGAATCGCTATCCTTTTCCCTTGATAGACGACTTATTCACGCAGATTACTGACGCTCAGATTTTTCTTAAAATTGGATTTACGGGGTGCATACAACCTGGTGCGGATTAGAGAGGGTGATGAATGGAAGACGGCCTTTAACACGCCCGACGGGCATTACGAGTACTTAGTGATGCCCTTCGGGCTGTGTAATGCCCCGGCCGTCTTCCAAGAACTAATTAATGAGGTATTCAGAGAGGTGTTGGGCAAATTCGTCCTGGTTTACCTGGATGACATCCTTATTTTCTCCAACAACCTCTCCGAGCACAGATCCCATGTCAAGTTTGTGCTGAATAAATTAAGGCAAAACATGCTTTATGCAAAACTGGAAAAATGCACCTTTGAGGTCACATCTGTTGCCTTCCTGGGATATATAATTTCCACCTCAGGCCTGTCTATGGACCCTGCCAAAGTCTCAGCTGTTCTGGAATGGCCACAGCCAGTGGGGTTGAAGTCTTTGCAGCATTTTTTAGGCTTTGCAAATTACTATAGAAGGTTCATAAAGGGGTACTCCACTGTCATTGCACCCCTCACCAGTCTCACTAAAAAAGGGGCAGATACCACCCACTGGTCTCCAGAAGCTCTGCAGGCATTTTCTACTTTAAAAGATCTGTTCTGCTCTGCACCCATCCTAAGACATGTGGACACTTCCTATCCCTTCATCGTCGAAGTGGACGCCTCGGAGGTTGGAGTGGGGGCTGTGCTGTCTCAGCGGTCTGGGTTGCAGGGAAGATTACACCTGTGTGCTTATTTCTCACGTAGGTTCTCCCCAGCAGAGAGAAACTATGATATAGGCAACAGAGAGCTCTTTGCCATTAAACTGGCCTTTGAAGAATGGCGTCATTGGTTAGAAGGAGCAGAACATACGATCACGGTTTACACTGATCACAAAAATCTGGAATACATTGAAGGGGCTACAAGGTTAAGCCCTCGTCAGGCTCGATGGTCACTGTTTTTCTCAAGGTTCAGATTTATTATTACGTACACGCCGGGTAGCAAGAATATTGAGGCAGATGCCCTCTCCAGGTGCTTTGAACCAGAGACAGCACAGCCCTCCGTTCCTGAGACCATTGTCCCACAGAAATTGGTGCTAGCTATAACTGAAACTTGGGAGGACTGGAAGGAGACTTTAACTCCCTTCCAGCAGGACATCCCGGAAGGGAAACCGGATGGGGTCATGTTTGTTCCTCTACCATTTCATCTCCAGGTCTTGGAAATGTTCCATTCACACAAGAATGCGGGACATCCTGGGGCGTCTAGGACACAGGATCTTGTGGCCAGGTGTGCTTGGTGGCCTTCTCTGGCAGCAGATTGCAAAGAGTTTGTCAGGGAGTGTACGGTTTGTGCAAAAAGCAAGCCCTCCCGGCTGGCACCTGAAGGTACGATGCAGCCTTTGCCCACCCCGAGTGAACCGTGGACCCACTTGTCCATGGATTTTGTGGGTGAGCTTCCCAGGTCTGAGGGCATGTCGGTCATTTGGCTGGTAGTCGACTGCTTCAGTAAGATGGCCCATTTTGTGCCCTTGAAAGGACTCCCCTCGGCCCAGGAACTGGCCGATTTGTTCATCATCCACGTTTTCCGGCTGCATGGCATTCCGGAAAACATAGTGTCAGATCAGGGAGTCCAATTTATTTCTAGATTCTGGAGAGCATTTTGCCATCAAATGAGCATGAAGCTGTCATTTTCGTCAGGCTACCACCCACAGACCAATGGGCAGACTGAGAGAGTCAATCAGTCATTGGAGCAGTTTTTGAGGTGTTACGTTGCAGAGGCGCAGAATGACTGGGTCAAATTTCTGCCCTTCGCTGAATTTGCACAAAATAATTTGAAAAGTTCTTCCTCCGGATTTTCTCAGTTTCAGGTAGTGACGGGGAGATTGCCCAAGTTCTCCCCATTGCCAGTGGCCTCCACCCCGTTTCCAGCTCTGGAGGCCTGGCAAAAATCTTTTAAAGACATTTGGTGGACCGTGAGAAATAATTTGGAAAAAGCTTTCAGAGTCAAAAGGGTCAAGCTGACAAAAGACGTTCTTTAGAATGGAGATTCCAACCAGGAGACTTGGTGTGGGTGTCCACACGTCACTTGACTCTGAAACAGCCCTCAGACAAGTTGGGCCCCAGGTTTGTCTGTCCATTTCCGGTAACAATGTTACTTATGCCATTGATCTTCCTGCCAGCATGCGTGGGGTAAGGTCTTTCCATGTGTCACTGCTCAAGCCAGCAGTCCACGTGGGTCCCACTCCTCCTCCTCCTGTGATGATAGATGACCAACCTGAATACGAAGTAGAGAAGATTTTAGACTCACGTGTGGTGCAGAATTCAGTTCAGTATTTAGTGCACTGGAAGGGGTATGGGATTGAGGAAAGGACATGGGTACCTGAGTGTCGCATGCATGCTGACAATTTGAAAAGGGAATTCCACGCCTTACATCCTGAGAAGCTGGGAAGGAGCTGTCCGGAGTCCACTCCTCGTGGGGGGTACTGTAAGGAGACACGGAAAATCAGCCGCCTCTACTCAGCGGGAGGCGGCTGTTTTCATTGAGAGCATGGCGGAACGCGGAAAAACCGCCGCGTCTGACGCGGCGGTTAGCACGCATGGCCCTGCTGTTGACACTCTGATCCAGCGTGAGGAGGCAGCTGCCGGTGCAGATAGCGGTGCGACCAACCCCGCGCATGGGTCAGCAGAGACATTGCAAAGCAGTACTGGTGTGGCTGGGACTGATAGTCCACCTAGGTTCAGAATGACGCGCGTGCGCGCGGAGAGGCAGAACTTTTATGGCAGTCAGAGAAAGGTCAGCTGACCAGGCCGGTCAGCTGACATTTTCAGCAACTTTCATTGGTCCAGCACTTAAGGGAGGTGCTGGAGAGCACTGGTGTATACTGTATATACTGGGTGCTGGTCATTCTCTGGTTGTCTGTCGTTGCGATCACATCGTGGTAGCACTCAGGCCTTGTCTGTATCTATGTTCTAGCATAGTTTCCAAAGGTGTTGACGATCACGGACCTCACACCTTAGCGTTAGGAATATTGAACTGTATTATTTGTTATGACATTCTGCTTGCCTGACTATTCTTCTGTACTCAGATTCTGTACCTTGCTATCTCTGATATCCTGTTGCCAAACTCTGCTCGTTCCTGGACTCTGTATTTGCCTCCTGATTCTGTACCCCGCTATTCTGATATCCCGTTGCCGAACCCTGCCTGTTTATTGGATTCCGTATCGGTCTCCTGAATCTGTACCGTATCTGTCTGTGTGTTTACGACCTGGATTGCCCGACCTCGAGAACTGGCCTTACTGTTAGAGGCAGTTCCCAGACCTGTTAGTGACACCCTCTCACTGGTGTCACTCACACTCTGTCCTTCCTACTTTCAGCCTAGCTCCTTCCCCGGGAGAGTCTAGGCATACAGAAGGAACCTACTTCTGTGCAGTACTCCTTACTGCTTCTGTACCTTCTCCTAAGGTACAATACTCAAAGTATTACAGTCACACCAAAACACTCTTATCTCTCAGGTGTCCAGAGGTTAGAATATATATCTGATTATCAGTGATACTGCAGATCATCAATAATCGGGTATATTCTTCATTCTCAGTGATACTGCAGATCACCGGTAATCAGACCGTCTCTGGGTTACACCGATCGTTACACATATAAATATACCCACTATGTAAGCCATAACATGCAACACAGGAACATTAAAGCCAGTACTATGTACGCTGTCCACCGAAGATGCACCCCACCTTACCCCCCCCCCCCCCCTCCTACCTCTCACGGGAGGGAGAAGAAGTACGCAGCCTCCAGCCGCTGCACAGAACACAGAACACATTCTCAACTCCAAATACAATAAAAACAATGCAAAACGTAAACCATACTTGCCTGGACCCGGACTTCATACGCCTGCCAATTCATCAGCCTTTGCAACTTTTCCCGCGAAACTTCTGATTGGACCCCCGGAACTTCTGAGCGTAATCTCTCTGTCCCCACACTGGCTCAGTGGATCGGCATCTCCCGCGGCAGTTGCGAGCCGGCCTCGGAGCGTTCCTACACCTCCCGATCCTGTTTAGGCTTTTAACTGCATGTGCACCTGCAGCTTAAGTTTAACGTCCAAGAGTTTCGCCGCTGATTTCCTCGAATTGCAGCTCGTGTGCTGGCTCACGCACACCACTTATCAGCTTGATAAGCTTTCCAGTCCGCGTCTACTCCACTTGTTTCGCTGTGGAATGTCTTGAAACCTTCGGCCCCTGGCCCCTGTCTGCCTGTTTTGCTAGACAGTGAAAGGTTTTGGCACCACTGTTATAAACTGTTATAAATCACCTTAACTGTTTCGACACCAGCAACTTCTTATAGTTGCGCCTCACAGACTGTGAGATACCTTGACTCTCAACACAGCAAGCATTATTGGAGATAGACCATTCTCAGGCTTCTTCAATGTACAAGTTATTTATTCAGGAAACAGAAATACAGATAGATACAGTTCATCATATCCTAGCAAAGCAACTTCTTGTTTAAGTTCTTGGCGTTACAGCTCTTGACTAACCTTCCTCCTGAATGTTAGTCAGTTACCTTCTTTCTAGACTACGCTACATCTTCTAGACTACCTATGTACAGCATACATCATATCAGATTACATATAGAATGGAAATACTTAGAGGTTCCAGTCAGCATCTACATAGCAGGAAAGCAGGAAGCAGAGTGAGCTCCGTTCGGCCACCCGGTCCTTTAATACTGACCAGGAAAGAGTTAAATGTGACCACCTCTTAGCCATCCCCCAGACCCAGCTATTGGCTTCGACCCCTCGTGGTGTCATAATACACACCTACTCGATTAATATTCAATGTCACTTTTCCCTTACTTACAAGAATTTGGTATTTAGTAAATATGGCCTATGTTTACTGTTTTTGTGGTGTACATGTTGAGGTCAGTGAGACCTGTGGCCTTGTCCATAGAACAGCTTCTTGGTATGTCCTCGTTCTGCTGACAGAACTGTAGATTTTCTCTCTAAGAGAAAATCCCCTTAAAGGGCAGGTCTGCACCCCAAGCCTTTTTGACTAACTCAGTCCAAATAACTGAGGCCTACTTAAATTATAACAACTTCCTGTGTTTGTATTCTTTTAGACTCCTCATAATTCATTCCATAACGGATTTCATTTCTTCCCCTTTTCCCTTGTTATACTGTATGTACCTTACTGTGTACTTACTCAACATTTCCACCCATATATTGTATTGTATTATGACACTGTATTAAGACACTTCCCAGTTGTTGTTGCGGCGAAGTTTCTGCGCTGGCATCTTCCAGCGGCGTCCCCAGCACCCCTGCGGCGGTGAATCCGAGCGTACTTCCTCAGTGTGTTCAAACAGACACGCGCAAGGCCTGAGGGGCCTTATAGGCTAAGGAGGCGGGTCTGAAGTGATGTCAGCAGTGATGTCACCAGGTGATATCACCAGGCAGGAGGTGCTGCCAATCCTGGGAGTGGTTTCTGCATATTAATTTGTGTATTTAAGGCCAGAGCTCTCAGTCGCTCACTGGCCTTGATACTAATCAGTACGCTGGTTCTTGGCCTAGCTATTGAGTTTTGAGAGCTCCATTCATATATTGTGCTTCTGCACGATATATATGTACTCGAGTCAATCAGACCTATTATTTTCTAGTTATATATATTTGTAATATTATATCGTAATATTATATTGAAGTAATATCATATTGTATATTATTCTGTGTACTGACCTCTTGCCTGCCTCTTGACCTCGCTCTTGTCTTATCCTTCTGTATCACTGATTTTCGTGTTCGACTCTGCCTGTCCCTGACTATTCTACTGATTATCCTTCCAATATGACTGACATCTGACTTATGTGTATGACCCTGCCTGTTTGACTATGATTTTGCCTAGCTACTCTGTACCGCGATATCTCTGACTTTGTGTATGACTACGGCCTGATCCTGACAACGCCTAACTCATTACTGTTGTGTATTGCATTAGTTACGCTAACCTCCTCACGTATCAGCGTGATAACAATATACAAAATCACAAACACTGGTTCGCACGACAGCCGGGGGCCCTAGATCTCTTTCACTAGCTGGGGCCCCCAAACCACCATGCGATACCTAGAGGCAAATGCAGGCGAGCCCTGGAACTCTCACTACCAGGGACTTCACCCCCACTGCCTCTAAACTGAATGCTAACTGCAACACACACATTTGCTCACTACCAGTTCAAGCAATTTCCTACCTTTATCTGGTCAGCAGGCACCAATCAGCCAATCAGGAATTGCATAAATTAGCATTCAGGTGGGAGGCTCGGTTGGACGTAAAGTCCCTGGTACTGAGAGTTCCAGGGCTCGCCTGCATTTGCCTCTAGGTATCTCATGGTGGTTTGGGGGCCCCAGCTAGTGAGAGAGATCTGGGGCCCCCGGCTGTCGTGCGAACCAGTGTTTGTGATTTTAAATTTCTTTTTTGCAGCTTCCAGGATGCGGTTGACAGGTGAGTGGTTAGGGAGGGGACTGTGTGGGAGATGCCTACACGCGGCGGTCCATGTAAAAGATGTAATAACGATTACGTCCAACCGAGCCTCCCACCTGAATGCTAATTTATGCAATTCCTGCTAGATTTGGTATGGCAGGCAAAGTGTGTATGACCGTACACCTGATTGGCTGATTGGCACCTGCTGACTAGATAGAGGTAGGAAATTGCTTGGACTGGTAGTGAGCAAATGTGTGTGTTGCTGATAATATACTCCAGGCATTTGCACATATGCACTGTGATGAAGATCACGTTCAATGCAGGCCATCTTGCAGCAGGCTCTGTCATTACACTGATTAATATTTCTTGTTAAGCAGATATGCTGTTTTAGGTATTACCAAAGGTTCACTAAATTGAAAGTGTGCCTCGGTAGATCAATATGTGAGTAAAGCCCATGCTGATAATGACGGGGTCATATGAGAACACAAAATTATTTTGTTAAAAAATTCAGCCTGAAAATATAACAGTAATGCCCAGAGGACCTGAAAGTCATTGCACCTTTGCACCTTGCTTGACTTGTAGTTTGAACTCACAATACTGTTATCTTTTTATGTATATAGGACAGTAGCAACAAAAAAAATATTACATAGAATCTCCAAAACCTCACTTGAAAAGTACAATTCCTAACAACAGTTTGTTTGTGAACATGAAAAGACTCGGCCTCTTTTTTGCATTTAAAACTCAGCCTCTCTATGTTCAAGGCTACAAGCAATATACACATGCAATAAAAACTGAAACACAAATGCACATCTATATACGCAAATCTGTACAAAAATGAGCAAGGCTGGACATGAGTAATGGAAGGGGGGGAAAGGGGAAAAAATGGGAAAATGAAAGGCAAAGAAACAGGATCATCATGTAAGTGAAAAATGACAACCAAATCCAAACAGTGAAATTAATGCAAGATGAGTACTAAATCACTACATGGCACCAGAGTCTCAATATCTTCACATTTTACCAATCGCACATTATCTTTCATCAAGGAAACAGCTTAGCGTGTTAGGTTGATTTATTACCCTAGGGGACACTGTGTCAAGTGTGTATATCCAATCGGATTCCTTTTGTAACAAAAGTTTGTCACAATCATCTCCCCTTTTGGGTTTTTTCACACAGTTAAAGACCAATCCCCTTAGTTCATTGGCACGATGATGCATCTTTGCAAAGTGCATGGCCACTGGTTTGGTAACATGCAAGGTTTTGCCTCTCTCTTGTGCCTCTATTGCAATACCAATGTCACTTCTGTGATGGTTGAACTGTACCGAGAAGGGACCTGTGGTTTTACCAACGAAAGGCCAGTCCACAGGGATACTTAAACATGAACATACAATTGTCAGTATTGTAATACACTTTGAAATAATATTGTTTGCCACTCCTAGGGTGTGAAAAATAGGTCCTAGAGAATAGGGAATTGCAGACACTACAGTTATAACACCTATAACATCCCTTTCTTATCGGAATTCTGTGGGAAACATTCTATTATCATGTTTCAACAAAAAATGTCTTACTGCTTGTAGGCCATCATGGTTAGGAATCGAGGTATAGAGGGAACTGATGTCTATCGTGCAGAGGAGAATATTGTTTGTACCCTTATCCTTATGGATCGTGCTGAGTTTCTGCAGGAAGTGACCCCTGGGGTCATGAAGCTGGAAACTCTGCTCTGAGACTCATCACAGAGCAGAGTGCAGGGAAGCAGGGGAATGAAGTGGGAAAGGCGCAGGGGAGACAGAGCTGCCTTATTAAAGCTTGAGAAGGGGCATTAGGAATGCCCACAGTAGGCATTTTTCAGGAGTGCCTCTGCTGCTAGGGATGCGCCTTCCCTTTCAAGATGCAGACAAGCTGCTTGTCAGCAATTCCAGCGGCTCACAGCATGGCACAGTGAGGGCAGAGAGCAACACGGGCCGGGGGGGGGGGGGAGGAGACGACGCAGAGGCATGTCATGGACCAGGAAACATACCTGTGTGTAGTACTCTAGTACTCTTGTCTTCCCATCCTCAGTCTCTATACCTTGCACGCTGAATTCCTGCAGGGCAACTGTAGTGGGGTAGGTGTACTGGTCTCCCATTCATGTGGGGGCTTGGCGTATAGGTGAAGAGCGTGGTATTAGATTGTGGTATAGAGGCTGAAGGAAGTCAAGAGATCTGCCAGGCCTTACACCTCTGTTTGGGTATTGCTTGTATGATCTGCTAACATGCCTTTTATTCCCATTTTGTAATCTTGATAGTTAATGATGACAATGGCTCTGCCTTCCTTTGTCGAATGGCTTGACTATTATTTTATCGTTATTTTTTTGGTGATTTTATAGCCGCTCATTTCTTGTGAGGTTGTTTGCTTTGGATTCCTTGTCTTTATTATGCAGTAGGTCATACACTGTTTTAGAGTAACTCTCTATACTTACGAAAGTTCCTGGTGGTAGAAATGTACTTATGAGCTTAAACTTGGTAACCTGCTCATCTGTATCAGTTGTCGATTTATTGTACAAATAAAAATAAAAAAACAAGTTTTAGTTTTATATTTCTCTCATTTCGAAACATGCTGACTTCAAGTTTAAATGCATCAAATTTAGGTGTTGGACAGAAAAAAAGGCAAAACTGCGATCTTGTGTGTGTTCAATGTATGGTCACTAAAATTTATGACCGAGCATGAGGTGGTCCATGTGCTTGGTTGTTAAGGTTGCGTAGGCTTTGTTTTTTTTTTTGCCCCTCCGGTATCATCTCCTCCTCTTCCGTTCTGAAACCCCAATGGACTTGGGGTGTCACTTTCAGAGGAGGGGTTTTCTGTATATACCTTGCTGTCTGGATTAGTATGGGTTTTGGAGTTGGTTTGGTGCCTCCCATTGGTCTTGGCTTGTTGTACCAGGGGTGTGGTCCCCTTCTTTGCGCATAATTTCTTTCTCCACTTGTAGAAGCAATACTTTAACCTGCTTTATTACCATCATCAAATAGTTTAATGAGAGTTGTGTCGATAATGCACACCACCTTTTACAGAAGTCTTATTTGTTCCAGCTTAACGTTGGCTGCATCACCAGTCTAAAGCCCTTTGAAATCTTTTTGTTGCGGTAATATTCAGACAATGTGTGCCCCTGCAGCTCCAAGTCAACTTTTTGCTTTTTCAGTCGACATAATTCACGCAAGAGAGCTGAAGGGGTCATTAGTCCCAAACCTGACACATCTACCTCCAGAGAACAGGGTATTCTCTGGAGGTAGATGTATCGTGTAGGAAAAAGTTGGTTTCCCCTCATCTTTGGTCTCCATGAGTACTGTGTAGGAACAGTTAAAAAAATGCTTTTTACACATACAGTGGCAAGGATTGTAGTAGAAGATCACTTCTGACTCTGAGAAGATTGTGATAGTATCCACAAGTGTTTGATCAACTTACCACCTTGAATGTCCAGGTGGGTGCTCACTCCCAAGGCTTGTATCAGTCCAAGGACTTTTCCTATTGACTTACCAGGGTAAGTGGCTTAGCACCCAAGGTTATGCACCCACTGCACGGGTAAGGTGTGCCACCTCAAAAAACCTCTCTGTACTTAGTTCGACATTTGGATCAGAGGTTCCGACATTGTGTCCTGCTGGATCCAATGGCAGAGTAGGCAGTGGCAACCAAAGCATGCCCATGTAATACGTAATTATGTAGTGCAGTGTGGTGTGGAAAGAGATTGAAGTGCAAGGCTTAGTCTGGACACTTGTATCAGTGGGGCCTGATACTGTGTTAGACTGGATCCAATGGCAGTGGAAGCTCAACTCAACCTAGTCAGGTGTGATATCAGGATCTGTGGAGAATGCTCCTGATGTCAGACCCAAAAAAGGATTGGAAAGGGTTAAGTCAATGGCCAAGATGCTTTGAGTCTGGTCTGACTTCACTGGCTGCATGCTTGCTGCAAGTTTGTGACTAAAAGACAACTGAAGCCACAAGCTCAGTATGACAGCCAGGCAACTGGCATTGTTTATAAGGAAATGAAGATTGTCTCAATTCAGATTCCCTTTAACAAAGATAAGATTTTTTTTCTGGACATAATTGAGCCATGCTATTGTTCTTCAACATACCTTCAAGTCTGTTAATTATCCAATAATTGTAACAGTTGATATGTGGTGTATGTCATTGGTTACATCACTTGTCAAATGCAATACATCGTTTACTAGACCACTTCCGAAATGGATCACTGAGCACTACTATTGCCCCTCTCACCTCACTAGGAACATCTCTAATGTAGTGAAACATTTTGCACAAGTACATTGGGTTAAACAGGAAATACTTTGCTTTTAACGGGGTCAAAAAGTTTTTTTTTTTTGCTGTGAGGGGAGGGGGTAACTATCATAGATTACTGGTGTGTGAAGCAAAATGTTTTTTTTTTTCATTTGGGTACTAGAGTACAAGAAGACTTGAACACGAGATGGTATATTAACCCTTTATATTGAATTTGCATTTGTTTTTAAATGTGTATTAAATGCTCCAGTCCAGCTCTTTGTAAGGTTTTAGGAGTTGGTTTATTTAGTTACCTTTCAGGTGCCAGGTTAAGCCCTGAATGGGAGCAGGCTTTTGTATATATGTCACTTCCAGTCTTGTTAATGGCAAGCTATGACTAAGGACCTGTGTGTCTGAAACACATCACCTGCCACCCTGTCTTTTGGATGTACCAATAAAGATTTCTGGATTTTATCTTCATATCGTGTGCTACGGGCGTACGTATTATTACCCCCACTGGTGAGCTGGGCATAGGGTGAGCCAAATGATGTTGTCGCATCTTGGAGGGAGAAGTAATTTTGGCACTGGCAATTGCTGAATTCCTGAATTACCCTTACATGCCCCGCGCACTATTGAAATTGCTGCTATAGTGGCACCTAGTTTTGGCACTTGGTGCTGAGTGCTGAAACAACCTTCTTCATGCTGCAGGCATTTGTATCTGTTCTAGTGTTGCTGTCCCATGGAAGGATTGCATGAAGCACTCTGTTTGTTTCCCTAGTTTGTTGTTTTTGTTAGCTCACTGATTATTTTCAAGGCATAACTCCAACATGCTGTCTAGAAATCTTTTAAATTATGTTTTATTCTTTGTCAATTCTACGTCAAGCCAATGATTCTTCAAGGACCCCTGAAAGAAATACATTATTCAAGATTAGAGATAGATTCTGATATGAGAGAAGTGTTACCACAAAGCAACTAATGAATAGTATATTAACCTATTTAAAGTACTGTATGTGCAAAAGCTGTTTGGGAAAGTAAAAGGCAGAAAACATTTGTAAAATAGAGAGTGATTTCCTTAACCACTTAAGGACCACAGTCTTTTCGCCCCTTAAGGACCAGAGCCTTTTTCTCCATTCAGACCACTGCAGCTTTCACGGTTTATTGCTCGGTCATACAACCTACCACCTAAAGGAATTTTACCTCCTTTTCTTGTCACTAATACAGCTTTCTTTTGCTGCTATTTGATTGCTGCTGCGAGTTTTAGTTTTTATTATATTCATCAAAAAAAGACATGAATTTTGGCAAAAAAATGACTTTTTTAACTTGCTGTGCTGACATTTTTCAAATAAAGTAAAATTTCCTATACATTTGAGCGCGAAAGTTATTCTGCTACATGTCTTTGATTAAAAAAAAACCATTCAGTGTATATTTATTGGATTGGGTAAAAGTTATAGCATTTACAAACTATGGTGCCAAAAGTGAATTTTCCCATTTTCAAGCATCTCTGACTTTTCTGCGCACCTGTCAGGTTTCATGAGGGGCTAAAATTCCAGGATAGTACAAATACCCCCCAAATGACCCCATTTTGGAAAGAAGACATCCCAAAGTATTCAGTGAGAGGCATGGTGAGTTCATAGAAGATTTTATTTTTTGTCACAAGTTAGCGGAAAATGTGACAACAACAAAAAAAAACGTTTCCATTTCTGCTAACTTGCGACAAAAAAAATGAAGTCTGCCACGGACTCACCATGCTCCTCTCTGAATACCTTGAAGTGTCTACTTTCCAAAATGGGGTCATTTGTGGGGTGTGTTCACTGTCCTGGCATTTTGGGGGGTGCCTAATTGTAAGCACCCCTGTAAAGCCTAAAGATGCTCATTGGACTTTGGGACCCTTAGCGCAGTTAGGCTGCAAAAAAGTGCCACACATGTGGTATTGCCGTACTCAGGAGAAGTAGTATAATGTGTTTTGGGGTGTATTTTTACACATACCCATGCTGGGTGGTAGAAATATCTCCGTAAATGACAATTATTTTATTTTTTTTACACACAATTGTCTATTTATAGAGATATTTCTCCCACTCAGCATGGGTATGTGGAAAAATACACCCCAAAACACATTATACTACTTCTCCTGAGTACGGCGATACCACATGTGTGGCACTTTTTTGCACCATAACTGCGCTAAGGGGCCCAAAGTTCAATGAGTACCTTTAGGATTTCACAGGTCATTTTGAGAAATTTCGTTTCAAGACTACTCCTCACGGTTTAGGGCCCCTAAAATGCCAGGACAGTATAGGAACCCCACAAATTACCCCATTTTAGAAAGAAGACACCCCAAGGTATTCCGTTAGGAGGATGGTGAGTTCATAGAAGATTTTTTTTTTTTGTCACAAGTTAGCGGAAATTGATTTTAATTGTTTTTTTTCACAAAGTGTCATTTTCCGCTAACTTGTGACAAAAAATAAAATCTTCTATGAACTCACCATACTCCTAACGGAATACCTTGGGGTGTCTTCTTTCTAAAATGGGGTCATTTGTGGGGTTCCTATACTGCCCTGGCATTTTAGAGGCCCTAAACCGTGAGGAGTAGTCTTGAAACCAAATGTCGCAAAATGACCTGTGAAATCTTAAAGGTACTCATTGAATTTTGGGCCCTTTAGCGCACTTAAGGTGCAAAAAAGTGCCACACATGTGGTACCGCCGTACTCAGGAGAAGTAGTATAATGTGTTTTGGGGTGTATTTTTACACATACTCATGCTGGGTGGGAGAAATATCTCTGTAAATGACAATTGTTTGATTTTTTTTACACACAATTGTTCATTTACAGAGAGATTTCTCCCACCCAGCATGGGTATGTGTAAAAATACACCCCAAAACACAATATACTACTTCTTCTGAGTACGGCGATACCACATGTGTGACACTTTTTTGCAACCTAGGTGCGCTAAGGGGCCTAACGTCCTATTCACAGGTCATTTTGAGGCATTTGGATTCTAGACTACTGCTCACGGTTTAGGGCCCCTAAAATGCCAGGGCAGTATAGGAACCCCACAAGTGACCCCATTTTAGAAAGAAGACACCCCAAGGTATTCTGTTAGGAGTATGGTGAGTTCATAGAAGATTTTTTTTTTGTCACAAGTTAGCGGAAAATGACACTTTGTAAAAAAAAAAAACAATACATATCAATTTCCGCTAACTTGTGACAAAAAATAAAATCTTCTATAAACTCATCATACACCTAACAGAATACCTTGGGGTGTCTTCTTTCTAAAATGGGGTCACTTGTGGGGTTCCTATACTGCCCTGGCATTTTAGGGGCCCTAAACCATGAGGAGTAGTCTTGAACCCAAATGTCTCAAAATGACCTGTGAAATCCTAAATAAAAAGGAAAAGAACCGAGAGCCCAATATGGTGTAGTAAGTCCAGGCAATTTGGTATAGTGAGAAGGAGTAAATTATATACTCACAAACCAGGGTTACCTCCAGGCAACCACTGTATAGGCAGGTGAGGAGATAAACCTGTCCTCACTCAGGATTAAGAAGTCGCTCTCTGTAGACGTGAAGAAAAAAGGGGTATCCCCCTCCACCAAGGGTGGATGTACAATGTAACGTGAAAAGAACAGAGGCGCCAAAAGGATAAAAACACGATTTAAAATATTTAAAATTGCTTAGGAGGCAGTGGTGGACTTACCTCCCTCAAGCAGACACAAGGAAGCTGTGTATTTCAACAAGGTAAATTTAATGGTATACTCCAGGGGTTAAATACAACGCGTTTCGCAGGCTTACACCCGCTTCATCAGGCAGTAAAAAGTAGGAGCACACAGCTGGGAACAAAAAGCGCATGTTGGTGTATGATCGGACAAAACGTGCTCAATCCATAAGTACATTAGTTGTGTGTATATATTATGGTTTAGAAAAATTGGAGTATGCGGGACAAGAAGTGGGGGGTGTTTGTTTCTGCAGGGGCAGTGGGGGAGGGGGTTGGAGTGATGGGCAAGGGAGATACTGGGGTTAACTTGAATAGTGGGAGTGGGAGTGGGAGGTGAAACTGGATAGGTGGGTGTATAACAACACTCAAGTGTTGTAATGATAAGTATAATGGTGGGGCAAGGGTGTGATGGTGTATAGCACGTGAGTGGATGTCTAATGGTGGCCATACATGGCACAACTCCCCCATCCAATCTCACCATCTCCATGCAGCACAAGGTTTAACCTTGTGCTGCATGGAGATGGTGAGATTGGATGGGGGAGTTGTGCCATGTATGGCCACCATTAGACATCCACTCACGTGCTATACACCATCACACCCTTGCCCCACCATTATACTTATCATTACAACACTTGAGTGTTGTTATACACCCACCTATCCAGTTTCACCTCCCACTCCCACTATTCAAGTTAACCCCAGTATCTCCCTTGCCCATCACTCCAACCCCCTCCCCCACTGCCCCTGCAGAAACAAACACCCCCCACTTCTTGTCCCGCATACTCCAATTTTTCTAAACCATAATATATACACACAACTAATGTACTTATGGATTGAGCACGTTTTGTCCGATCATACACCAACATGCGCTTTTTGTTCCCAGCTGTGTGCTCCTACTTTTTACTGCCTGATGAAGCGGGTGTAAGCCTGCGAAACGCGTTGTATTTAACCCCTGGAGTATACCATTAAATTTACCTTGTTGAAATACACAGCTTCCTTGTGTCTGCTTGAGGGAGGTAAGTCCACCACTGCCTCCTAAGCAATTTTAAATATTTTAAATCGTGTTTTTATCCTTTTGGCGCCTCTGTTCTTTTCACGTTACATGTGAAATCCTAAAGGTACTCATTGGACTTTGGGCCCCTTAGCACAGTTAGGCTGCAAAAAAGTGTCACACATGTGGTATCGCCGTACTCAGAAAAAGTAGTATAATGTGTTTTGTGGTGTATTTTTACATATAACCATGCTGGGTGGGAGAAATATCTCTGTAAATGACACATTTTTGATTTTTTTTACACACAATTGTCCATTTACAGAGAGATTTCTCCCACCCAGCATGGGTATGTGTAAAAATACACCACAAAACACTTTATACTACTTCTCCTGAGTATGGCGATACCACATGTGTGACACTTTTTTGCAGCCTAGGTGCGCTAAGGGGCCCAACGTCCTATTCACAGGTCATTTTGAGGCATTTGTTTTCTAGACTACTCCTCACGGTTTAGGGCCCCTAAAATGCCAGGGCAGTATAGGAACCCCACAAGTGACTCCATTTTAGAAAGAAGACACCCCAAGGTATTCCGTTAGGGGTATGGTGAGTTCATAGAAGATTTTATTTTTTGTCACAAGTTAGTGAAAAATGACACTTTGTGAAAAAAACAATAAAAATCCAATTTCCGCTAACTTTTGACAAAAAATAAAATCTTCTATGAACTCATCATACACCTAACAGAATACCTTGGGGTGTCTTCTTTCTAAAATGGGGTCACTTGTGGGGTTCTTATACTGCCCTGGCATTTTACGGGCCCAAAACTGTGAGTAGTCTGGAAACCAAATTTCTCAAAATGACTGTTCAGGGGTATAAGCATCTGTAAATTTTGATGACAGGTGGTCTATGAGGGGGCAAATTTTGTGGAACCGGTCATAAGCAGGGTGGCCTCTTAGATGACAGGATGTTTTGGGCCTGATCTGATGGATAGGAGTGCTAGGGGGGTGACAGGAGGTGATTGATGGGTGTCTCAGGGGGTGGTTAGAGGGGAAAATAGATGCAATCAATGCACTGGGGAGGTGATCGGAAGGGGGTCTGAGGGGGATCTGAGGGTTTGGCCGAGTGATCAGGAGCCCACAAGGGGCAAATTAGGGCCTGATCTGATGGGTACGTGTGCTAGGGGGTGACAGGAGGTGATTGATGGGTGTCTCAAGGTGTGATTAGAGGGGGGAAATAGATGCAAGCAATGCACTAGCTAGTTGATCAGGGCTGGGGTCTGAGGGCGTTCTGAGGTGTGGGCGGGTGATTGGGTGCCCGCAAGGGGCAGATTAGGGTCTAATCTGATGGGTAACAGTGACAGGTGGTGATAGGGGGTGATTGATGGGTAATTAGTGGGTGTTTAGAGGAGAGAAGAGATGTAAACACTGCACTTGGGAGGTGATCTGATGTCGGATCTGCGGGCGATCTATTGGTGTGGGTGGGTGATCAGATTGCCCGCAAGGGGCAGGTTAGGGGCTGATTGATGGGTGGCAGTGACAGGGGGTGATTGATGGGTGGCAGTGACAGGGGGTGATTGATAGGTGACTGACAGGTGATCAGTGGGTTATTACAGGGAATAACAGATGTAAATATTGCACTGGCGAATTGATAAGGGGGGGTCTGAGGGCAATCTGAGCGTGTGGGCGGGTGATTGGGTGCCCGCAAGGGGCAGATTAGGGTCTAATCTGATGGGTAACAGTGACAGGTGGTGATAGGGGGTGATTGATGGGTAATTAGTGGGTGTTTAGAGGAGAGAAGAGATGTAAACACTGCACTTGGGAGGTGATCTGATGTCGGATCTGCGGGCGATCTATTGGTGTGGGTGGGTGATCAGATTGCCTGCAAGGGGCAAGTTAGGGGCTGATTGATGGGTGGCAGTGACAGGGGGTGATTGATGGGTGGCAGTGACAGAGGGTGATTGATAGGTGATTGACAGGTGATCAGTGGGTTATTACAGGGAATAACAGATGTAAATATTGCACTGGCGAATTGATAAGGGGGGGTCTGAGGGCAATCTGAGCGTGTGGGCGGGTGATTGGGTGCCCGCAAAGGGGCAGATTAGGGTCTAATCTGATGGGTAACAGTGACAGGTGGTGATAGGGGGTGATTGATGGGTGATTGATGGGTGATTAGTGGGTGTTTAGAGGAGAGAAGAGATGTAAACACTGCACTTGGGAGGTGATCTGATGTCGGATCTGCGGGCGATCTATTGGTGTGGGTGGGTGATCAGATTGCCCGCAAGGGGCAGGTTAGGGGCTGATTGATGGGTAGCAGTGACAGGGGGTGATTGACAGGTGATTGACAGGTGATCAGGGGGGATAGATGCATACAGTACACGGGGGGTGGGGGTCTGGGGAGAATCTGAGGGGTGGGGGGTGATCAGGAGGGAGTAGGGGGCAGATTAGGGACTAAAAAAAAATAGCGTTGACAGATAGTGACAGGGAGTGATTGATGGGTGATTAGGGGGGTGACTGGGTGCAAACAGTGGTCTGGGGGGTGGGCAGGGGGGGGGGGGGTCTGAGGGGTGCTGTGGGCGATCAGGGGGCAGGGGGGGGGAAATCAGTGTGCTTGGGTGCAGACTAGGGTGGCTGCAGCCTGCCCTGGTGGTCCGTCGGACACTGGGACCACCAGGGCAGGAGGCAGCCAGTATAATAGGCTTTGTATACATTACAAAGCCTATTATACATGCGTGCAGCGGCGATCCGGGTGCTAGTAACCCGCCGGCGCTTCCGAACGGCCGGCGGGTTACAGCGAACGGTGGGCGGAGCCAGTCCCCGGCGGCTGATCGCGTCACGAATGACGCGATCGCCGCATAGCCACTCCCGCAGCCGCCCCCGCCGATGGGCGTATTGCGGTCGTTTGGGCCCGGACTTTGCCGCCGCCCATCGGCTGGGGGCGGTCCTCAAGTGGTTAAATAATACCACATTATGGTAATTATGGATTGAAAATTACGGATTTGACGCACAGCAGGGTTTTAAGGGCAGAAATCACATTGCATTGCTACATTAGGCATAAAGTGCTTTAAAACATCTTGCGTGTATATATGTTATGGCCAGAACCCGAAGTGTGGCCACTTCGGGATCTGGCCGGCCAATGTGCAAAGTGGCCGCAGCGCAGCGGCCAATGTTAGAAATGTAACGATTACAATAAGTTCAATGTATTTTACGACCGTCTCGCTGCGGCCAAATGTATTACAACTTGGTTAATTTAATGAAATGCAGACGGCGGCAATGTAATAGATGAAGCCACCGGCTTTCGCACTGCCTCCTCTCCTCCACCCCCCCGCCTCTCTCCTCTCCCTGTCTCCTATACAATACGGAGCAGCCGGCTGGGACATGCGTGTCCCCGAAAGTCGGGGACAGCCGCCGGCTGCATTTCAATAAATTAACCAAGTTGTAATACATTTGGCCGCAGCGAGACGGCCTTAAAATACATTGAACTTATTATAATCATTACATTTCTAACATTGGCCGCTGCGCTGCGGCCACTTCGCACATTGGCTGGCCAGAACCCGAAGTGGCTGGCCAGAACATGAAGTGGCCACATTTTGGGTTCTGGCCGTAACATATACATCAATCAGGTAGTGTAATTAGTGTACTGCTTCACACTGACCGACCAAACTCACTGTGTAACGCACCACAAACAGCTTGTTTGTTTGTGTATTGATGGCCGTGCTGGACTGGTGCGCACCATGGCGAGAGTGCAATCGATGGCGATTTTCAAGCCCATATGGTCGGGCTGAGGTAGATCAATGACAGAACAGTGACTGTCCAGCTGATCGAATTTGGTCTGTCCACAATGAAGCAACAACCTTATTATCTTGGGTCAGGTGTGCGCCCCAACACACTCATATAGGTCATTGCTTCATTGTGATACACAAGCCCCTTCACCACGGCAAGGTAACGATCACGAAGGGGAATTGACACATGTACCTGCCTTTTGTTTTGTTGTTGCAGCTGCAGTGCAGCCAGAAAAATTAGGCAGGCATGTACACACACCAGAAAAAAATTGTTATTGTTTTTGTTTGTTTTGAAAAAATTCAGGAATCCACCTGGAGTCCTGGACCCTGTTGATGGTGGCAGAGAAGGCAGTCAAGCGGCCTGCAGACAGAGATGCTGTGTGGGGACCAACTTAGTATTGGGGCAGACAGTCCTACGGCGTGCAGGCAGAGATGATGTGTGAGGGGACTGACTTAGTCTTCGGGAGGCCTGATCGTGATTTGCAGGCCAGGCATCTGTGGTCAGATGGACCCTTGACCCAACGCTGTGTGCCAGAGATGACACCACTTGCCTTTCAACAAGTATCACCTTTGGGTATCACCTTTTTTGAGAAATAATTGCGGCCTAGTATCTTCCACTGCGGTGCGTGGCTTTGCTTTTGTGTGCTGCTTTTCCTCAGGTGGTCATCCCATTGCAGTGTGTGCTTTTTCATTATGTGCCTTCGTAAGGCAGTTGTTCCTATGCGGGTCTTGGTCTTTCCATGGCTCAATTTTCGGTGGCAGAGAGAACAGATAGCATCACTCTCATCTGAGGCAGACACACAAAAGAATTTCCACACCGCTGAGCCCTGGGATGATGGCTTGGTGATGGCTGGCGACTGAGTGTTAAGTGGGGTGCCAGAATCAGAGCAGGAGGAGGAAGATATATCACACTTCCATGCGGAAGCTGAGGTGTTCTGTGTTAATTAGTCAACTACGTCCTGACAATATTGGGGATCGATGGCACATGCCTTCTTCTGAACACTGTACTTCGGTCGAGGGCCACACGAAATCACCACAGCACAACCTCGAACAGACCTGCCGGATGGCCTGCCTCTGTCTCTGCCTGTTTTGTCCATATTGGGGGGGGATGAAGTGAAAGGTATGCACTGACTTGACTAATACAATGTGTAGTCACACAGATGCAGTGAAAGGTATACACTGACTGCTGGTATAATACAATGTGCAGTCACACAAATTCAGTGAAAAGTACTGACTCCTGGTATAATACAAGGTGCAGTCACACAGATGCAGTGAAAGGTATACACTGACTGCTGGTATAATACAATGTGCAGTCACACATATGCAGTGAAAGGTATACACTGACTGCTGGTATAATACAATGTGCAGTCACACAGATGCAGCCAGTGAAAGGTACTGACTGCTGGTATAATGCAATGTGCAGTCACACAAATGCAGTGAAAGTTATACACTGACTGCTGAATAATGATGAGACAAAAACACTTGAAATCCTATAACGAGAATCTGTTATGGAGGGCAAGTCTGCCATCCATTCAAGTGAAAGGTATGCACTGACTGGTATAATGCAATGTGCAGTCACACAGGTGCAGTGAAAAGGTATGCACTGACTGCTTGTATATAAAACAGTGTGCTGTCACACAGATGCAGTGAAAGGTATGCAGTGACTAGTGTTGGGCGAACAGTGTTCGCCACTGTTCGGGTTCTGCAGAACATCACCCTGTTCGGGTGATGTTCGCGTTCGGCCGAACACCTGATGGTGTTCGGCCTTTTAAGTTCGGGTTCGCCCCGAACTACTAAATGGCCGCCGAACAGGGCCCCTGTTCGGCCGAACAGGGCCCTGTTCGGCCGAATACTGCCCCCCTATGGGGTCGCAGGCATAAGGGGGGAGCATGCCCCGATCGCGGGGTGGTTGGAAATTCCCCCCACCCCCTCCACTAGCGCTCCCCCCTCTGCCCGCTTCCCTATACAAAAGTTTCAGGAAGTACCGGTCCGGTGGTAGTGGGTGGCTGGCAGTGGGCGGCACTGTGAAGTGAGTGACTGAGGAGGAGGAGTCCGGAGAGTGACGCGTTGAGGGAGGCCGGGCAGCGGGCGGTTCAGCAGTAGTACCGTACTACTGCTGAACCGCCCGCTGCCCGGCCTCCCTCAACGCGTCACTCTCCGGACTCCTCCTCCTCAGTCACTCACTTCACAGTGCCGCCCACTGCCAGCCACCCACTACCACCGGACCGGTACTTCCTGAAACTTTTGTATGGGGAAGCGGGCAGAGGGGGGAGCGCTAGCGGAGGGGGTGGAGGGAATTTCCGATCCCCCCCCCGCGATCGGGGCATGCTCCCCCCTTATGCCTGCGACCTCATAGGGCCCCCAAAAGCGGGATGTTTGGGGAGTTCGGGGTTCGGCCCGAACATGCCGAACATTGCGGCCATGTTCGGCGAACTTTCCCGAACCCGAACATCCAGGTGTTTGCCCAACACTAGCAGTGACTGGTATATAAAACAGCGTGTGGTCACACAGATGCAGTGAAAGGTATGCAGTGACTGCTGGTGGTATAATGCAATGTGCAGTCACACAGGTGCAGTGAAAAGGTATGCAGTGACTGGTATATAAAACAGCGTGTGGTCACACAGATGCAGTGAAAGGTATGCAGTGACTGCTGGTGGTATAATGCAATGTGCAGTCACACAGGTGCAGTGAAAGGTATGCAGTGACTGCTAGTATAACAATGTGCAGTCACACAGGTGCAGTGAAAATAGATGCACTGACTGCTGGTATTTAAAACAGTGTGCGGTCACACAGATGCAGTGAGAGGTATGTAGTGACTGGTATATAAAACAGCGTGCAGTCACACAGATGCAGTGAAAGGTATGCAGTGACTGCTGGTATAACAATGTGCAGTCACACAGGTGCAGTGAAAGGTATGCAGTGACTCGTATATAAAACACTGTGCGGTCACACAGATGCAGTGAAAGGTATGCAGTGACTGGTATTATAATACAATGTGCAGCAGTCACACTAGGCACTGAATGTGCTGGACCTGGCACAGTATAGCAATTAGCAAGGGCCAGCTGCGACAGACAGGGCTGTATATGCAGTGTCAGTGGGCCACAAAAAAAAAATCCCAAGAACATTAGCTCTCAAAAGAGCTGTTTTGGGGGCTTTTCAGCAATAATTATCAGCAAGGAGCAAGCTAACAGACCTCCTAACTATCACTTTCCCTATCTCTCCAATGTCTCTCCCTTCTCTCACTAATATCAGCAGCGGACAGAGTGAGAAAATGGCTGACACTACTGCCTTTTATGGGGGGGGGGGGGCTCAAAGAGGGTCAAAGTTTAGCCCAATGATGTAGTATAGGGGGCGGGTCGAACTCGCATAAAGTTCGCGTTTCGACGCAAGCCCGCGTTGCGAACCGTTCGGGCCATCTCTAATCCTGGATATAAACCTCTCTCCTAATAATTTCCATTTTATCTTTATGATCTCTCTTTTTTTGTTTTGCCTGTTCCTTTTTCATTCCAGAATTAGCCCTCTCCTCATTATGTCTATTACCTTCTCCTTCCCAGCTATTTAATTTCTCCACCCTCACTACTTATCCACTGCTTTGACTATTAATCCATTCCATTGTATCTGGAACTCATCCTATTAAAGTGGACCCAAATTAAAAATACAAGATTTCATAAATAAAATCTATTTTCTAAATGATAATAAATAGCAGCCTTTTTTCAGCTGCATGATGACAAATATTGCCGGGACAGGAATTGCTAATGGCTGCCACCTGTATAACCCTAGTTATGAAAAGAGAAGAGTGAAAAGCATGCACTGAAATGCTCATAGGCTTGAAGAAGTGTTTATCTTTGTATGTGTAAGAGTGGTGCAACTAAATATTTTGATTTTTGAATTAAAAAACGGTTCGGTTTGGGTCCGCTTTAACCCTAAGTATCCATCCTATAACCTAGCTCTCAATGTTAAATTTAACCCTCAACATTCTGGCATTTAGGGCTCTCTATACTTTCTATCCTACTTATTAACCAATTCCATTCTTGCTATTAAGCTACTTCACCCAATTAACTTTCAACATTGTGTGCATTAACCTTGACTCTCCACTCTGACCTTTACCATCTTGGCTATTAACCTTCACCCTGCTTGCTGTAACCTTCTCCAACCTGGCTGACCTCAGACTATATGATATCTTATTCCATCCTGGCTGACAATATTCTGGATGAGTGGAGTTGGTTCTATGGCTGTGCTATCTGTTCATCTAGTTGGGGAAGCGCACTACATACACAGGAATGCCCCCCCAGGTTTTGCGATAGTAGTCTTAAGGATTCTTCTGTTTTGTTCCCCCAAATGGCTCTCTATACTTCACTGTATTAACTAGTATTATTATTAGTAGTAAGTGTATAGCCCCAACATCTTGCAAAGCGCTATACATAGTATATTGTCTTGTCTTATTATTATTGATATATATATAGTGCCAACATATTCTGTGGCATTGTAGTGAATAAATATCAAACATGGGGGTTTGGAGGTACAAACATAATACAGACAACAGTAAACACAAAGTATCGGCATTGGCATATAATAAAAAAATGGTAGACCTTATAACTACAGTGACAAATGTAACGTGATTATCAAAATATATAACAAATTCCTAGATGTAAACAGGTGAGAGAGCCCTGCCCTTGCAAGCTTACAATCTAAAGGTATTGGGAGAAAATAAGAGGTGGGGAAATATTCAATATGTACAGTATTTCAAAAAAGTGATTACACTTCTCACATTTTTGTAAATATTTTATTATTTCTTTTCATGTGACAACAATGAAGATATATATTTATAACAGTGTAAATTGGCTGTCCCATCAGAATAAAACACTGCCATTAATGTCTAAACTGAGATATGTGGGTCCAGGCTAGTGTTATACCATATTTGTTGGTTATACTTGATGGAAGTATGTTTTTTTTTTCAACCAAACCTCCTCCCAGTGCTTATTCTGCTGTAAGTTGCCATATGAACATGTATCAGTATTCGTGATGCCTCAAACCACACATCAACTATATATGGATTTGTACTTTTATAGCTGGATGTCCTGATTGTACAGAGTTTTGATCCTCTCATGTATGTGTGCTATCCAATATTTGTTTTCTACTCAATGATAATAACCTATCAGAGGGCATTGAATGCATTACATATAAAAAGGGCAATATACAGTAAGTAGAAGCTTGGCAGATGGGCTTTTTGTCCATAGTAGGCTTGTGCACAGGACTAGGGAACATGTCCTGTGCTTGGAGGAAAAAAGCCCCCTAGGCATGTGCACAGGACTAGGGAACATGTCCTGTGCATGGAGGAAAAAAAGTGTTTGCCATTTATTTACATGATTGAAATTAGCGATCTAGAGTTTAGTTATCCATTATCAGCTGCACCAGGGTATTTAAAATCTTAATTCTCTCCACCTACAGTAGCCATACTGCCAAATTATCTATGGATATCTTATGAGCATACTGAGGAGAGGGCCAGAGCATACCACAAAGGCTGCATCTGAAATGACTAGCAGCTCACATGTGCAGCACCTCTAATAAGCTATCTGCACACTTTCATATTCAATTCAGATGCAAATCATATGCATAACTACTATTACTTACCACGCAAACAGTAAACTCAGGAATACGGGCTGGGAGCAGCTAACCTGGTAGTTACATACTAGCAAAATTATGAAAAAGGGGGGGTTGCACATCCCTGAAAACATGCTGCAATTGACTGGTTAATCGCTCAGGCATGCACCACCTCTATTACGCTGAAAATGCATGCCCTGCGTGAAGCCTGTGTGAAGGCTGCATCAACGATTTTAAAAAAATCAAAACATCAATGCAGTAGCACTGCTGTTATGTAGGGGAGGTTGACTTTACTGCCATTTTCTAAGGATAAGGGATTATAGTATGAGCACTCAGTTGTTTTATATTATCCCACTACTACCAGTAAAACCATTTCCTCATTCATGTGCATTTCCCGAATTTACAAAAAAGTAAACAAGTGGCAGCTGTGTTACAAATGACCTGTGATTATGGCTGTGGGTATGTTCCACTTTCTGTAATACTACAACTCCCACCTGACCTTGATTTTAGCTTTGTAGAACACAAACAATAGATAAGCATAGTCATGCAAGAATGTGAAAGATTATGTTTGTTTGAAACGCTCAATGTGGCTTCTGGGTGTTTTATCAGTATCTTATCTGTGTCACACATCAAAGAGTAGCACATGAAACTTAATCACTGTGTACTTTGGTTTAGTGCTGTTAGATAACTGTCTAATCAATGTGTTGTTTTTGAGATTCCCCTTCCCCTCCCCCCTTTAAGATACTAGGACAAAAAAAGAAATGGAATAAAAATATGTTGGGTAATAATCTCTACATTCTACTATAGTAATCATCAACAACAAAATTAAAACCATCTGAGGAAAAGTAATGACATAGCAAAGAGGGAATTTTATAATACAGTAGAATCCCTTTATCATAAACTTCAGTAGTTCAGTAGAGGAGTAGGGTGTTACAAGCCCTACTCCATAGAGCCAAATGAATCCATGCCATGCACTGATGAAGATCAAACAATCCGAAACATTCTGTATGCAAGTTGGATTATTATGGCTCTGTACAAATTAACAAGCTGACACATCATTGCATTCCAGCGGTTCTGGAGGTGTGTTTAGCTTCTAAGGGTACAATGGTTAATTTGCATATATTCATCAGTGATGCACTGGGAGACATCTCAAGCTCACTCCAACCTGAATTATCGCAAATTCTTTCTATTTTAAGAAAGCAAACTTTTGTTTTATCATAAACTTCAAGAAATCTTCCAACGTAGTTTGCTGTATCAGACCTTTGCTATATAAGAATTTGTCACACATTGAGTTTATTATAACCAGAGGTTTACTATATGAGTGTTTACCATAACGAGATTCTACTGTAGTGTGTATGAATCTGTAGGAAACGGTATTACATTTTAATATGCATTTTAAGGCAGGGATCACACTTGGGGGAACTGCACACAGTTTTCCGGTATGCAGAAATGCTCCAAATGTGACAGCCCATGTTAATCAAGGGGCTGCCTCACATAAATGGGGTTCCCACATGCGGTAAAAAAAAAATGTGATCCCTCCCTAAGTGATTCACACACTATTCTGAGTACACAGGCAATAATTTTAAATGCACTACATATGTTTTTCAATAGGAAAACCTTAATAGCTTTCAGACTTGTGAATGTTTTTCTTCATTGTGTTTTTAAAAAGAGCAGCAGGCTTTCTTAAAAATGCAATCATATGCATGAATTACATTCACAAAAACATGCATCAACAAGCACAGAATATGTATGTGTGCATATAATATAATATAGGTCCCAGCTAAAAAGGGCGCCAGATTTAAACGATATTAGTTATTTAATAAAATGATAAACGTAAAATATAGTTTATAATACTGATATTCTACTATTCCCCACTGTAATTTTATATTTACATTTACCAAAATGAGGACCAGTAAAAGTGATAACATATTTAATATACCGATATTGCACTAAATTCATATAGTAAAATATCTTTAATCCTTACTAATATTTTGCTATAACCAAACCACTCCCTACTCTCACTCAGAACCATTCCCTGGTGGTGCCTAACCCTAAGACCCCCCTAGATGGTGCCTAACCCTAAGACAGCCCTGGTGGTGCTTAACCCTTAGCTCCCCTCTGGTTGTGCTACCTAACCCTAACACCCCCTGGTGGTGCCTAACCCTAGGTCTCCCATGGTGGTGCCTAACCTTAAGACCACCCTGGTGGTGCCTTACCCTAAAACCCCCCATGGTGGTGCCTAACCCTAAGCCCCCCCTTCCCCGTGTGGGTGCCTAACCTTTACTCCCCCCTGGAGGGCACCTAAACTTAATCCCCCATTTTGTTTGTGTAAAATACATTTGTATATGATTGTTTATGTTTTAGTTTAACATAGAATCAGTGGTGGGCCGATATTTCGCATTGAAATTCGCAATTACGCATCATAATGCGAAATTTCAGAGAAAATCGTAATTAATTTCGTATGTAATATGTAATAGATTGCGGAGATGCCACCGCGCGGTCTGGCAGCGGGGCGGCTGTCTCCGCGTTCAGACCGGCGGTTTACGCACAGCAGCATGCGTCTGGTTTGTCTGAGCCTTCTGGTGCACACAGATGGAGAGCTACGCACGCGCGCGCTGGGAGGCAGGACCTTTATGCCAGTAGGAGAGGGATCAGCTGATCAGATCGATCAGCTGATCCCAGCGCAGTGTGTGATTGGCTGAGTGGCGCTGGGTGGCGCTGAGGAGCACTGCACTACATATAGATCTTGCCGGTCAGCCTCAGGTTGTCTGCCGTTGCGAATACTTACGTGTGAGCACTCAGACCTCAGTCAGATCCCACAGTGTGTTAGAACCAGGTGGACCTGGAAATTCACACTTAGCCAGATTACGCTTGTGTTATACTTTAGACCAGTTCCGGGGTGTTGAGACCAAGGACCTCACACCCAAGCTTAGGATTACTGTGTCATTGCTGTGATATACTTTAGACCAGTTCCGGGGTGTTGAGACCAAGGACCTCACACCCAAGCTTAGGATTACTGTGTCATTGCTGTGTTATACTTTAGACCAGTTCCGGGGTGTTGAGACCAAGGACCTCACACCCAAGCTTAGGATTACTGTGTCATTGCTGTGTTATACTTTAGACCAGTTCCGGGGTGTTGAGGCCAAGGACCTCACATCCAAGCTTAGGAATACTGTGTCACTGCTGTGTTATACTTTAGACTAGTTCCTGGGTGTCGAGACCAAGGACCTCACACCCCAGACTAGGACTCTGCTCTATTTCTGTTATGACTATTTGCTCTGTCGACCTCTCTATAGCTTTCTGATTCGGTACCTCTGCATATCTGCCTACCTGTTGCCAGACCCTGCCTGTACCCAGTTACCGAATCAGCCTTCTGTCTCTGTACCTCATCTGCTCGTGTGTTGCCGACCTGGCCTGCCCGACCTTCCAGGCTGTCACTCACCCCTTCAGTGCTCAGTCTATCTGTACTAACAGTGACACTATACCACCAAGTGTCAGTTGCAACTAGGACTCCCTCTCATCAGAGAGTCCGGCCTGTTAGCAGCCAGTGGCCCCGTCCCCTGGAGTCCCCTGGCTGCAGTACAGTCTATTATCTGATCTCTAGATATCCCTGGTTGCCAGGTTCTCACTACTCTCTCTCTCAGGGAGGTAGTCCCTGCACTTCCCAGGCCCACCTGCCCCTCAGGTGGTTCTTGGCCAAGCTGCCTGTATCTCCTGCCTCACGGGAGATAGCCTACAGTTCCACCAAACACTTACACTTTATTAGGTGTCCAGAGGTTAGTCATACTTGTATTATGGTGATTCTGCAGATCATCCATAATCAAGTATACATCTGTATTATTGATGATTCTGCAGAATATCAATAATCAGATTCTCTCTGTGTGCTGACACCGATCGTTACATAATAGTAGTATTTTAAAATTGTGTGTAATTTTTCATGTAATTTTCGCAAAATTTCCCATAATTTTGTGCCGGCTTTAGAGGTTAATAGCAAAGCCCCCATACATGCTATTGTCACCAAAATTGTTACATATGTTAAGCGGAATAGTGGGTATAAGTCACAAAAAGAATTTTTCAAAAGGACCTTGTAGTTTTTGAGAAACTCAATTTTAAAAATGCAAAGAAAAATTAAACTGTCATTTTCTAAGTTTAAAAACCATTTTTTACTTGCATTTTTAAAATAGAGTTTCTCAAAAACTATTAGGTTTTTTTGCAAAACTATTTTTTTGAGTTGTACCCACGATTCTCCTTAAAGGGGTTCTTTCGCGAAAGAAGTCGGCAGTTAAAAAATGTGACAGATGACAGGTTTTGGGCCAGTCCATCTTTTTAAGGGGGATTCTCAGGGCTTTCTTTGTTTTCAACAGCATTTCCTGAACAACGGTTGCAAAATGTAACTGACATAATAGTGTGCAAATGATTAGGGAGGCCGGCTGGTATCTTGCCATTTTGGCAGTTAAACTGCTGTTCAGGAAATGCTGTTGAAAACAAAGAAAGCCCTGAGAATCCCCCTTAAAAAGATGGACTGGCTCAAAACCTGTCATCTGTCACATTTTCTAACTGCCTACTTTTTTCGCGAAAGATCCCCTTTAACATATGTAGCAATTTTGGTGTCAAAATCGGGGCTTTGCTATTCACTGCTAAAGTCAGCAAGAAATTATGCAAAATTTCGAGAAATGTTATGCAAAATTACGAATGACTACACAAAATCAATTGAATTTGCAAATCGTAATTACGTATAAGCGTAACTGCAAAAATGTATGCGAAATTTTGCGAAATCGTAATTTGTTGATTACGATCATCACTACATAGAATTTAAAAAAAATGATAATTGAGGATACAAACGTAAAAAATAAATGTTTTCTTTATATACAAGTTTAACTAAATTTGTTGAAAAATAATTTGTAACATTGAAAAACAAAGTTGAACTGTAAACATTTTTTTCTGAGAAAGCATAGGGATTAATTTTAGAAACAATTATACAGTTTAGAAATGATTATTTGTTAAATTATGGTTTACTGTAATCGATCAATTTTGTATGGACATGAAAGTTAAAGATAACAAGCGATAAATTTGTTTTATATTTTGGCAAACGATTTTACAAATGAGATAATTGTTCAATTAATGTGGTGCCCTTTTTATACAGTTATTCAAAGGAGGAGTCTGCACACACAAAGACATAAGTCATATCTTTCTGCTTATTGCCTTGACAAAGGGGACCCTGAGTGGCCCCGAGACGATCATCGGCCTCGCATGCCTGACATATTGCACATGTATGTGATGGGACAATAATTTTTCGCACATTGTTCCTGCAAGTCTGTGTGCGGACTCCTCCTTTGAATTTCTACATTGAGCAGCCGTGGAGTCCAGCAGCAGCATCCACACCCCTTGATGTGCGGTTCTTTCACTGGATCTTTTTATACAGCTATCGCCAAACAAAAACAGTTTAACATTGATATTTATGGGGCACCCTTTTTAATAGGCGCCTTTATTACATGATATGGAAAATTCTCCTTTCACCTCTCGGTTCCACCAACTATCTTCTCCAGGCAGCCCTGTCTCTATAATTACAGGCAGCGCCCTCTAATTACAGAGGCTCAGATGCCTGGAGAAGATATACGGTGGTAGAGCCAAGGGGTGAGTAACTTGTCTGTAATGCTGTCGCTGCTCAGCATTTCAGTGGGGGAGCCCGCTGTGGGTCTCCACGAGGCCTGCTGCAGACCCGAATTTCACCACTGAACATCAAGCCCCCCCTGTCTTTAGGCCCCCTAGCTATAGCAGCTATGGTTATCCCTTATCCCTATGCCACTGGCTAAGTGCCCCTTTAAATCTTCAAACATAAATAGGCACTCTGCCTAACTATAGTTGGGGATTTAAGCTTGCAAGGGCAGAGCTCTCTCCCCCCCCCCTTTTGTGTCTTGGAATTCATTATACATTGTATTCATCGTTTTACTTTTATTACTGCGATTACAAATTCTGTATTTTCTATCCTCTATTGTTATGTATTTTGTCACCAATTATTTTGTATATTGTGTACACCATTGTCTGTATCATTATGTACCCCATGTTAGTTTCTTACTTTGTACGGCGCCATGGAATATGTTGGCGCTTTATAGATCAATTAAAATAATAATAATAATAATAATGGGGGGGGGGCTTTACTATGTTTGTGGATTTAACAGAGGCTCAGCGGGACAGTAAGGCAATCAGCATTGTCTAAATGGAAATTACGACAGCCTACATATCCCTCTCACTTCAGGTGTACTTTAAAGGACAACGCAAGAGAGAAGAATATGGAGGCTGACATATTTTTTTCCTTTTAAACAATACAAGTTGCCTGTTCGCCCTGCTGATCTATTTGACTGCAGTTGTGACTGAATAACACCAGAAACAAGCATGCAGCTGATCTTGTCAGATCTGAGAATAATGTCAGACGCACCTGATCTGCTGCATGCTTGTTCAGGGTCTATGGCTAAAAGTATTAGAGGCAGGGGATCAGCAGGATAGCCAGGCAACTGGAATTGCTTAAAAGGAAATAAATATGGCAGCTTCCATATACTTCTCACTTCAGTTGTCCTTTAAGGGGTAAAAAATATCCTTTTACAGGCTTGTGGTGAGCTGATACATACAATAGTGTGGATTTGCTGACAATCTTTGGTGACCATCTGCATTCAAAACAAGACCTTGGCCTTCACTAAGATCATGCTGGAGGAAAGTAAGGCAAGAGAAAACTTGCCACCACACAGTGAGAGAGTTATGTTATCTCTTCATTACTTAAGTTACCTCCTCTGTAGTCAAGTTACCTCCTCTGTAGTTATTTTCACACACAGTTAATTAACAGCCTGTCTTTAACTTTAGAAGTCTGGAGTTTTTTAACTTAAAGACAGAAGAGTTAGGTTTAGGTTTGCCTGAGGTAAAATGTTTCCTGAATACAACTTGCCTTATCACCATGGTGATAACTCTAGAAACGTTATTTAAGGCAGGAGACAAGCATAGTGAATAGAGGACAAGTATAGGCTAGCTAGGTAGAGGTGTGCCCCAGTATAGGCTAGCTAGGTACAGGAGTCCCCCAGTATCGACTAGCTAGGTACAGGTGTCTTCCATTATAGGCTAGCTAGGTACAGGTGTCACCCAGTATAGGTTTGCAAGGTACAGGTGTCGCCCAGTACAGGCTAGCAAGGTACATGTGTCCTCCAGTATAAGTTAGCTAGGTACAGGTGTCCCCCAGTATAGGCTAGCTAGGTACAGATGCTCACCAGTATAGGCTAGCTAAGTACGGGTGTCCCCCAATATGGGCTAGCTAGGTACAGGTATCTTCCAGTATAAGCTAGCTAGATGCAGGTGTCGCCCAGTATAGGTTAGCAAGGTACAGGTGTCGCCCAGTACAGGCTAGCAAGGTACAGGTGTAACCCAGTATAGGCTAGCTGGGAACAGGTGTCCTCCAGTATAGGCTAGCTAGGTATAGGAGTCCCCCAGTATAAGTTAGCTAGGTATAGGTGTTGTCCAGTATAAGCTAGCTAGCGATAGGCTTCCCCTAGTATAGGCTAGCTAGGTACAAGTGTCCCCCAGTATAGGCTAGCTAGGTACAAGTGTCCCCCAGTATAGGCTAGCTAGGTACAAGTGTCCCCCAGTATAGGCTAGCTAGGTACAAGTGTCCCCCAGTATAGGCTAGCTAGGTACAAGCGTCCTCCAGTATAGGCTAGCTAGGTACAAGTGTCCCCCAGTATAGGCTAGCTAGGTACAAGTGTCCCCCAGTATAGGCTAGCTAGGTACAAGTGTCCCCCAGTATAGGCTAGCTAGGTACAAGTGTCCGCCAGTATAGGCTCGTCATTACTTCTTGCATTTGAAGTGACGTGTGTGGTTGCTGTGGCCGCTCTGCCTTGGGGGCCCGCTCTGAACTTCAGGTATGTCAGTCGCCGCGCTGATCTTCAGGTTTACTGTCAGTCAATGCGCCACGCTGATCTTGAGGTCCGAGACAATGTGATAGGGCACACCTCTACCTATACTAGGGTCCGACCCCCCTCCCCAATGCTAGGCCCAATACTCCCGACCTGCCCGCTACCTCCCCAACGGCAAATGTTTCACCCCGCCTCATGAGCGGGCCGGCCCTGACTATTCCCTCTATACGGGGGGGGGGCACTACTATACCCGGATTGGGGGCACTATCACACCTATACTGGGGGCACTACAATACCAGTACTAGGGGCACTATTTCACCGATACTGGGGGCACTATTACACCTGTACTGGGAGCACTATTACAACTATACTGGGGGCACTATTACACCTAAACTGGGGTCATTACTATACCTGTACTGGGGGCACTATTACACATATACTAGGGACACGATTACACATATACTGTACGCAATATTAAACCTAAACTGGAGTCACTACTATACCTGTACTGGGGGAACTATTACACCTGTACTGGGGCACTGTTACACCTATACTGGGAGCACTATTACAACTATACTGGGGGCACTATTACACCTAAACTGAGGCACTACTATACCTATTCTGGGGGCACTACTATACCTATATTGGGGGCTTCACTATACCTATACTGGAGGCAATACTTTACCTATACTGGTGCACCACTATACTTAAACTGGGACAATACTTAACCTGTACTGGGCGAACCACTATACCTATACTCGGGGCAATACTCTATTCTCAGGGGTGCCCACACTTCTTCGGCTTGCGAGCTACTTTTAAATTTGCCAAGTCCAGGAGGTCTACCAACATTTAAAGTGATGCAGACCCCCCCCCCCCCCAGTCATGAACAGTCCCCAGGTACAAGTGTCTCCAGTAGAGGTAGCTAAGTATAGGTCCCTTCAGCAAAGGTAGCTGGGTACAGGTCCCTTTAGCATAGGCAGGTGGGGATAGGTCCCTTTAGCATAGGCAGGTGGGGATAGGTCCCTTTAGCATAGGCAGGTGGGTATAGGTCCCTTTAGCATAGGCAGGTGGGGATAGGTCCCTTTAGCATAGGCAGGTGGGGATAGGTCCCTTTAGCATAGGCAGGTGGGGATAGGCCCCTTTAGCATAGGTAGGTGGGGATAGGTTCCTTTAGCATAGGCAGGTTGGGATGGGTCCCTTTAGCATAGGTAGGTGGGGATGGGTCCCTTTAGCATAGGTAGGTGGGGATGGGTCCCTTTACCATAGGTAGGTGGGGATAGGTCCCTTTAGCATAGGTAGGTGGGGATGGGTCCCTTTAGCATAGGTAGGTGGGGATAGGTCCCTTTAGCATAGGTCGGGGGGATAGATCCCTTTAGCATAGGTAGGTGGGGATAGGTCCCATTAGCATAGGTAGGTGGGGATGGGTCCTTTTAGCATAGGTAGGTGGGGATGGGTCCCTTTCGCATAGGTAGGTGGGGATGGGTCCCTTTAGCATAGGTAGGTGGGGATGGGTCCCTTTAGCATAGGTAGGTGGGGATGGGTCCCTTTAGCATAGGTAGGTGGGGATGGGTCCCTTTAGCATAGGTAGGTGGGGATGGGTCCCTTTAGCATAGGTAGGTGGGGATGGGATCCTTTAGCATAGGTAGGTGGGGATGGGTCCCTTTAACATAGGTAGGTGGGATGGGTCCCTTTAGCATAGGTAGGTGGGGATGGGTCCCTTTAGCATAGGTAGGTAGGTAGGTAGTGATGGGTAGTGACACATAGTGACAAACCCCCCTCCCCACCCCAGCATTTTTGGCAGTATATAGCAAGAATGATCGGAAATCCCCTTCCCCCTGCACTCGGCTCAGAGTTAGCCCTGCAGTGAAGGAATCCCCCCGACCTGACCCGCAACGTGACCCGACATGACCCGCAACGCGACCTGACCCACCACCATAATGTAAAATTGCCCACCTCTCAGCAAAGTCTCTGCTCTCCACTCCTCAGTCCTTACAAAGATGGACGAGCGGTGGTTGCTGGTCTCCTGACCTAAAAGCCCGCGGGACCTGGGGAGGCGTGGCCACAACGCATCACAGAGGAGGGAGAGGAGATGCTCCCAATTGGCGCCTCTCCCCCTCCAACCACGCCTCTCTGGTTCAGCTGCGCCTCTCCCATCAGTCTGCAGCGCGGGGAAGCAAATTATGACAGTCGTTGCACCACAGAAAGCAAGACGGCAGCTATATTTTACAACACTTGGCCGTGATCTACCAAATAGGCGGTCGCGATCTACCGGTAGATCGCGATCGACCTATTGTGCACCCCCGCTCTACCTATACTGGGGGAACCACTATACCTACACTGTGGCTAATACTCTACTTATACTGGGGGCACCTTGTACCTATATTTGTTATGATCACGTCTGCAGCATGTACTGCTGGCTGAAGTTTTACTGAAGACAGGCAGTTTTTGATGTCATTACATGCATTTGCTTGCATAGTTTGGGTTGCACTCAAACTAGTTGCTGATTCCATCTGCAGTGGCTCTGCAGTTCTGACCAGCTCAGGATTGAATAATTACCATTCATCTGTGTGGGAATCTGCATGTCTGCTCCCATTGGATGACCTCAGTATAAAGATCTGCTTCCTGCAGGGCTCCTCGGACTATCATAGTTTCAGATCAGTCTGTTACTCTGTCTCGGCCCCCCCATTCCTAGTCCATGTGGACTGCACTGACTCCTGCGCAGGGGTCAGTGAGTCCTTGTAGTTCTGTTCTGTTTATCAGTAATTGTTACTTTGCTAGTCTTGTATCATATATCGGTTCATCGCCAATATATACGCATACTAGCGTGTTTGTTATTTTCCTTGTATTTGTGTTACATTAATACATCAGTGTCGCTGATATATACGTACTCGAACTGTTTATATCCTGTGTTCAGTCAGTCTGTTTACAGCACATTTTGGTAGGTTGCGCGTATCGTGGTCACCCGTGCTTAGCTAGTTCAGTCCTGTTCCTGTTACCTGCTCCAGTTCTTAGTTAGTGTTCCTTGCTTATGTCATATATCGGTTTGTCGCCGATATATACATATGTCAGTTAGTCGTTTGTAGTTCATTAATAGCTGTAATCATAATACGCTAGGAAATCATACCTATTGTATATTTGTGTGTATTACGTCTGCCTTCTTTTTACTTTTTTTTTTTTTTTTTTATTTATAGATTCTTTATTTTAAAATTTTTCAAAGAAATAACAGTACATGGAAGAAAGAAATACCATTCCCAACGTCACACTGTTACATACACATCAAATTGTATATTATGCATAAACATAGGAGCCAAGCAGCAGCTCCTTTCATATCAAATACGTAACAGAGCGAGATTATGCTTGCGCACTGATACTAAGTCTGATTAAGGAACTAAATGAAAACTGTCCCCTGTGAATAAGTGGTTACACACATCTGCCCCTATGTGTATATAGAGCGAGTCTCATCTTTATGCAACAAAGCAAACAAGTATGAGGGGGCGAGGGCCCCAGGGCCCATAGGGAACAAACACCCAGTGCGCCCACCCCCTACTATAAACATCTAAGCGACTCAGAGATAGAAGGAGACATAGTCATATCTATCAGTGTTTAATCAAGTGTATGAAGAGGTAAGTGTGCAATAGTAATATAAAAGAAGAAGAGAAAAGGCAAGGAAGAAAAAGGTAAGTTGTAGTAAAGAAGATAGAAAGAGAGAAAGAAAAAAGGAAAAAGTAAAGATACGATCTGGATCGGACGTCTCAGACTCACCTAATGGGTCTGCTGAGAAAGATTCTCTAAAAGACAATACATGTCGCAGAGTATAAGTGACGCTACTTCAACGTCAGGGTATGTAAGGGCTAATAGCCTATTCCAGGGGTTATTAGGTTTTTGAAGGTATCGGTTTCCTCGAATTCCCACCAAGGTGACCACGTACGATTAAATTGTTCTAAACGATCTTGAATGGAGTGTGTAAGATCCTCCATATATTTAATAGATTGAATCTCTCCTAACCATTCTGCAATACGGGGTGCCTGATTTGACTTCCAGTGACGTGCAATAACTAATCTGGCAGCATTAATGAGGTGTTTTGACAGTGATTTCTTATATTTACCCAGTCTCGTCGGGGTATTGTGCAAAAGGTAATATGAAGGGTCATCCGAGGGTTCTACATCTGTGATTTTAGTGATGATAGATTTAACAGCGTTCCAGAAAGGCACTATGATTGGACAGCTCCAGAAGATATGGAGCAAGGTACCCTTGTGAGCCATACATCGCCAGCACAGAGGGCTAGAATTAGGGAACATCCTGTGTATTCTATCTGGAGTGTGGTACCAATGTGTCAGCATTTTGTAGCCGGACTCCTGTATACGTGCCGATATAGATGATTTCTGGGCTAGTATGAGAATCTTTTGCCATTGAAGATCTGAAAAAGTTCTATCAAGGGAGGATTCCCATTTGGTGCGTAATGAGGTTGATGGCCCGGCATCAGAAAGAAGCAGGGAATATATTTGGGAGATACCTCGACGGACATGCCCATCCCCACTACACAGTTTCTCAAAGGGGGAGAGAACTCTGGAGAACTCCTCAGCCCTCCCAAGGCCCGAGAGAAAGTGTATGAACTGGGAGTGGGACCACACATCCAGTGAGGGGGATTTCAGGCGGGTCCTGAGGGTCGACAGAGTCGCCCAGTTACTTTTTTCAAGCAGTTGACCGGCTCTAATGGGGCCGGAGTTTCTCCATTGTTTATAAGCATTTTTACATAGTCCTGGTGCGAAATCAGGGTTATCTAGTAGAGGAGTCAAAGGTGAAGGCAGAGTAAAGAGGATATTTGATCTATTAAGTTGGCCTAAAATCTTGAGGGTGCACTCAGTCAAAGGGGAGGCTTTGACTATAGGAGCCGCTGCCTTATTGGACCATGGAAGGTGCGATAAGTGGGGCGAAACTAAATCACTTTCCATTCCCACCCATTGCTTGAGGGCACCATGTCGATGCCAGTCTACAATCCGTATGAGTGACGAGGCCCCATAATAAAGTGAAAAGTCTGGGATTGACATACCTCCCTGAATTTTAGGTAGGATCGTTAGAGCATACTTAAGTCTAGGAGGTCTATTTTTCCAAATAAATTTCTGCAACAGTACCCTAAGTTCTTTAAAATATGAAGCAGGTGCCAATATCGGGAGGGCCTGAAAGATGTAGAGAAATCGTGGTAACACATTCATTTTGATAATGTTCACTCTACCAAACCACGAGAATTTCGCTACATCCCATCTTTTCAAATCAGTCCTAATCTTAGAAAGCAGAGGGACATAGTTAAGGGCGAAGACTTCTGTAAGGTTATTAGGTATTTTAGTGCCTAGATATGTTAATGCTCGAGGGGACCAGGTGAAGGGGAAGTTGGACTCTAGTTGAGACTTTAGGGTGGAGGAGAGGCCTACATTTAACGCCTCACATTTGCTATAGTTTATTTTAAAGTTAGATAGGTCGCTGTATTTGGAAAATTCCATCATAAGATTAGGGAGGGAGATGTGTGGGTTAGTTATATAGAATAAGAGGTCATCCGCATACGCGGCGGTTTTGTGTTCAACTGTCGGGAACTTAAGTCCACCGATGTCCGGGTTTGCTCTAATATTACGGAGGAGGGGTTCCAGGGATAAAGCAAAAATAAAGGGAGAAAGGGGGCATCCCTGACGGGCGCCATTATAAATAGGAAATGATTCAGATAGTTCTCCATTTATTTTGATCCTAGCAGAAGGGGATTTATAAAGAGCCATAATGTGATCTATCATATTTCTAGGAAGGCCGATGTGCTGTAAGGTAATATTAACAAAATCCCATCGGACACGGTCGAAGGCCTTCTCCGCATCAGTGGATAATAGCATCATGGGCGAGGCCTTCGACCGTGCCCAATGTACAGCCAACAGGGTTCTAAGGGTGTTATCCCTAGCTTCACGGGTGGGTATAAAGCCAACCTGGTCAAAGTGTATTAGACTAGCCATTAGTGGGGAGAGGCGATTTGCTAAAATCTTGGCATAAAGTTTCAGGTCAGTGTTAAGTAAGGAAATGGGCCTATAGTTTGAGCAAAGAGAAGGGTCTTTACCTGTCTTGTGTATCACAGTAATATGCGATAGTAGCATGTCCGTAGGAAAAGAAGTCGGTGTATCAGGGTCGGCTGTGGAGTTGAGGGCTTTAAGAAGAAAGGGGTGTAATGAAGATAGATAATGTTTGTAATACTCCAGCGTGAAGCCATCTGGGCCTGGGGCCTTACCTGATGGAGTTTGTGAGATGGCGAGTTTAAGCTCAGAGAAGGAGATTGGTTCACCTAATTCCTCTAGCGATCCCTCCGGTACCCTAGGAAGGCCTGACTGCTTGATGTAGTCTTGTATTCTTTCTATGATGGGTGTGCCTGGTTGGCTCGGTTTCTGATTTGGTAGGTTGTATAGAGACTTATAGAATTCCCGGAACACACGGGCTATTGAGGATGTTCTGTGGTGTTTTTTGGACTTAGAGTCATTTATATGAGGAATATAGTTTGCATTTTGTTGGATCCTAAGGGCTCTAGCCAAGAGACGGCTGCATTTGTTACCGAATTCATAGTACTGGCGCTTGCACCTGGATGCAGCGTATCTGGCTTTAAAATAAAGTAGGGACTTTAACTTTTCACGCTCGGCAGTCAAAGCTTCCAGGTCGGTACTTGACATGGAGCGCTTATGGAGCATTTCCAATCTGTGGATTTCCTCAAGGGCCCTATTAATCTCCTCTGTTTTTTCTTTTTTTATCCTACTCCCCTCCTGGATTAATACTCCCCGGATCACACACTTGTGCGCGGCCCATAATGTCATAGGGGACATACCCTCTACATCATTAGCTTTAAAGTATTCGGTAATGGCTGTCTCAATCCTGTCTGCTATATCTCTGTTCTTAAGAAGAGAGGTATTGAGCCGCCATGAAAATGGGCCTCGTCTCCCTTCAAGAATGGCAATTGAGACAGATACAAATGAGTGATCCGAAAATGGGCTTGTATCGATCTGTGCTAGCGATGTCAGTGACAAGAGATTATGAGAGACAAAAATATGATCGATGCGTGAGTAGATCCCGTGAGGGGTGGAGAAAAAGGTATAGTCCTTGACTGAAGGATTTAAAATACGCCAAGTGTCCACTAGTTGCCTAGAACGTAAAGCATTTTTACATTTATAAATTAGTCTATACGGTAAGGCTGTTTTACCTGAGGAAGTGTCAAGGGCCGGATCCAAGGGAACGTTTAGATCACCTCCAATAACCAAGCTTCCTTCAGCGAACGCGTCCAGCTCCTGCAGAAAGCGCTCCAAAAAGGTTTGTTGCCCTGAGTTTGGAGCATAATATGACCCAAAAGTAAACATCTGGTTATTGATTCGACCCTTTATTATAATGAACCTACCCTCCTGATCTTTACATATTTGAATCTGGGAAATGGGGACATCTTTAGATAGCAGTATTGCTACTCCTTTTGATTTGGAGTCAGGGGAGTTGCTCAGGAAAGCATTAGGGAAATATTTGTTGTCTATTCTAGGGTGATCCTCACCACGTAAGTGCGTCTCTTGGAGGAAGGCCACATGTGTTTTAGTCCTACGGAGCTCCGCAAGTAGCGCAGATCTCTGTTCGGGAATGTTTAATCCCCTGACGTTAAGCGTCTGTATTTTAAGTGATGCCATTAAATTGTGTTATTGTTTGGCATATATGCCCTACCAGGGTCCCCGACGCCGAACCAGATCGCTTAGAAAAAGAGAAAAGAGAGACAGGAAAGTAGACAACAAGGAAAGTAACAAGTACAATAAGGTGGGGAAAAAATCCCCTGATACATGCCGTGTAAAGCGCAAGCTCCACACAGCATAGAACTCTCGTTAGGCCAGTCCCCTCGTTCGTAATCGAAGAGAGGAAAATTAACGTTCTGGCCAGAGAGATGAGGAGGAGGGAATGTACCACCATCACGGATGGAGTCCATTGCCCCCGGCCACAGAATAATATGGAGCGGTTAATTGGTATCCCTTAGTATAGGACAGGTATGGAGAACTGAAAATAGTAACAACAGTTGAGAGAAAGCTTTTAGTCTTGTAAAATTACAAAAGAAAGACCCCCCTATTAGAGTAGAACGACCCCATAAAATTGCTAGCACTCCGTAGCTCCCCCACCCTCCCCCGCCTCATCATAGTATCTAGCCCAGCCCCCTCCCAGCCATCAATCTCCCCCTCCCTCCTCCCCCTCCCCATATAAGACCCTCCATGTCACCTTTGAGTGGGGCTTTATACAAAGGTTATTGATTCATCCATGACGGTGCAGTTGTTATGCAATTACATATCTTTTCAAAACCTATACAATGGGTATACCAATCATGCTTATCCTGATCACATATGAATATAGACATATAGCAAAACCTTGTTGCAAAGAGGTGACATATCAAGTGCAATTATAGATAATAAGTCTCGTGCCAAGTGGGAAGCAAGGGGAGAGAAAGGGAGGACAGAGATCCACACCCGCGGCAAAGGGATAAGCGTATCTATATCCGGAGAAGTGCCAGGTATGTGACAGTAGTGTCCCGTGCGTGAGCGTAGAACAACCATTGATGATACGGAAAGGACGCTTCTAGTGCACAAGAAATAAAGTTTTGTGAGGTGGCGTCCGCGTCCGGAGAGGAGGCAGTACATTGTGGCAAAGAGCATAGCTGGGCGTGGGGGCGAAATAAAGGGGAGCACAGGAGAGGGCCCAATCTTACTAATATAAGCTCGGGGGGGCAAAGCGGACTAGGGGTCTTACCAATAGACGGTCCCATGAGGGGGAAGAAAGAGACTCCTATGTCACTCACATGTTAGAGTCTGTTGTAGGAGAGGCGGCGTCTCTTTGTCGTCTTACGCGTGATGATTTAGGCACAGTTATGGAATCCGGGTCCCACTCGGGTACGGGGACCTGTGCGATATTCAAGGTTGAGAAGAACTCTGGTAGATCCCTAGGGTGCCGTAGCGTAAAGGAGGTCTCATTCAAGGTTGCGTAGAGGTAGAAGGGGAAACCCCAACGGTAGGTGGCCCCAGCCTGTTGCAGGGCAGTCAGTATCGGCTTCAGGGCTCGACGTTGCGCCAAGGTGGAAGGTGCTAGGTCCTGATAAAAAGTGATGGTAGCGCCATCAAAGTCATATGAGCCAGCAGAGCGTGCCGCTTTCATGATTGCGTCTTTGATGGGGAAGTCATGTATGCGGCATATCACATCGCGCGGAGGTTCTGCATTGCGGGGTGTTGGGCGTAATGCGCGGTGGGCTCTGTCCATCTTTATGGGAGTGCCAACTGGTCTGTTTAGCAAGCCATTGAAAATAGCTTGCAGAGAGGGCCCAAGATCTTCTTGCCTCGTGGCCTCCGGGAGCCCCCGCACTCTCACGTTGTTGCGGCGGCTCCGGTTCTGCAAGTCCTCCAGCTGGGCCCGTGTGTGGCTCTGCAAAAGGGTTTGCTTGTCCCGGGATTCCTTCAGCAGGGCAACATCAGCCTGTAGCGTCTTCACAATGTCCTCGAGTTCTGTAACCCGCTGCGACGTCGCTGTAATGTCTGACCTTATGGCGGCAATCTCCTCTCTAGTGGACCGGACTATCTGTTCAGTCTGGCGGGTCAAGTCTTCTTTGGTTGGCATGCCCCGTAGGAATGCCCACATCTCCTCCAGCGCTGTTGTTCTATCGGAAGCTCCCGGGGAACTTGCTGGGGAGAGGCCCGAGGCCGGGGTTTCCGCCATTTTAGGTGTGCTGCTCCGGGTGGCCCGCTGGGAGAAAAAGTTATCTAAAGGTCCTTTAGAGGTCTTTTGAGCCTGCCGACGTCTGCTCTGTCGTCTGGGCTTACTTGCCATACCCTGTCGGGCTTCAGCTAGGTGAATATTGAGGGCTAAACCGGCTAAGTCTCTGTATGCGGCCGGGAGCTCTGGTACCACACGTCCTCACACTTCCATGGCACGCTCCGCCCCCACGTCTGCCTTCTTTGACTCTATTTCCCGACTATTCTGTCCTGTCCTTGTGAGGCACGCCACCGCTACAATTGCATTGGCTGCCTCATTCCAGTCTGTCTTGTTTTGGACGCTTGCTGTCACTTAAGCAGTGACTAGTTAAGCAAGCGTTCATTCTGTTACCTGTCCTGATCTTCTGAGTTCTGGTTTATGCGCTCAGCGCTACCTTGCGCTCAGGGCCGGCCTTTGACCTGAGCGACCCGAGCGATCGCTCAGGGTGCTGGAGCCTGCAGCCTCTTCGAGGCAGTGTCTGTGATAGTCTCCGCCCTGCGCTGCGTGATAGGAGGAGGATGGAAGCGCGCGGTGTGCCAGCCACCCTGACCTGGCTGTGTGTGACTGTCCCTTTGAGACCCTGAGACCCGGGCTGACCATCTCCCCAACTGACTGGACAGACCACGTCACCATCAAAAGTAAGGCTCCGGCGCTGTGTATATATACATATATTGCTTTGATCATAGGGAGGTCAGCTGGGAATCTCATCTGCTGGCTGCTGCATATTATATATTATAGGCAACTAAAGGGGGATCTGGTAGCCTAAGCATATATTATTACTATTATTATTATTTATTGAATTTATATATATATATATCTACACACACACTAAGTGGGGGTCTGCCTATATACATACACACTAAAGGGGGGATCTGCCTACACTAGTAGCCTATATACACTAAGGGGGAGATCTGCCTATAATAGGCAGATCCCCCCCCTTAGTGTATATAGGCTCTACTAGTCTTGTATATGTAGGCAGATCCCCCCTTTAGTGTATATATAGGCAGATCCCCCTTAGTGTATATATTATATATACACACACTAAGGATCTGCCTAATATATGTACACTAAAGGAGGGGACTTGCCTACAAGACCAGTAGCCTATATACACTGAGGGGGGATCTGCCTATAATAGGCAGACCCCCCCCCCCCTTAGTATATATAGGCTACTAGTCTTGTATATGTAGGCAGATCCCCCCTTTAGTGTATATATATTAGGCAGATCCCCCTTAGTGTATATATTATATATACACTATTTATTTAAGTATTTATAGCGCCGACATATTACACAGCGCTGTACAGAGTATATATTGTCTTGTCACTAACTGTTCCTCAGAGGGGCTCACAATCTAGTCCCTACCATAGTCATATGTCTATGTATGTATTATGTAGTCATATATCATAGTCTAGGGCCAATTTTTTAGGGGGAAGCCAACGAACTTATCAGTATGTTTTTTGGGATGTGGGAGGAAACCAAGGTGCCTGGAGGAAACCCATACAAACACAGGGAGAACATACAAACGCCTTGCAGATAGTGCCCTGGCCGGGATTCGAACCAGGGACCCAGCGCTGCAAGGCGAGAGAGCTAACCACTACGCCACCGTGCTACCCATGCACTAAGGAGGGATCTGCCTTATATACACTAAAGGTGGGATCTGCCTGCAAGACTAGTAGCCTATATACACTAAGGGTGGGGGGGGGATCTGCCTATAATAGATAGATCCCCCCTTACTGTATATAGGCTACTAGTCTTGTATATATAGGCAGATCCCCCCCTTGGTGTATATATCTGCCTATATATACACTAAAGGGGGGATCTGCCTATATATACACTAAAGGGGGATCTGCCTACATATACAAGACTAGCAGCCTATATACACTTAGGGCCCTTTTACACTTAATCAGTTGCTCTCAGTTAAAACGGAAAGAAAACTGATTTTCAAAGTAAGTCCCATGTTTTCCTATTGATCCTTTCACACTTAAAGCGTTTTAACTGAAATCTTCTTCCCAATGCACTGCGTGGTGTGTGTAGAGAGGATGAATGGGGGGGAGGGGGCACCAAAATCTGGTTACGCTCAGGGCGCTGTGAAACCTAAGGCCGGCCCTGCTTGCGCTGAGCCACTATAGTGAAAGGATTGTTTATGGCTGTTCGGATCTACGCCTGCTCTGTGCGCCACACCTCCTGTTGGAGTAAGTCCTCTCCTCCACTAAACTGGGGATATCCTGGTACCTTGTGCTAGCGTGTGTACTTCCTTCACGTCAGGTTATGCATGTCGTGCTGACTGTGGAGAATATACCACCAAGCGTCTGCAATTGCCGAGACCTTGTTTCGCTACATGATATAAAAAATTTTCTTTTAAAAACGGCTGTGCTGCCCCCTGGCGGATTTTAATACACCGCCAGGAGGGCTAAGGCGTGAGCGTAACTAAAGTCAGGTAGATGTTGCTCTGTCTCCTGTTCAAGCAGGGACAAGCCACACAAGGTGAAGATTGGTGGTAGAATGGGGCATAGGGGCTGATACAAAGGCAGAGAGTCCGGCAGGCCTTACACTGGGACTGTCAGATCTGAGCTGCTCCCTCCTGTTTCCGTTTCAGAGATCCCGAGGATTGCAATCAATTCAGAAAAAAGGCAGATATTTTTTTAAAGGGGAACTGAAGTAAGATTTATATGGAGGCTGCCATATTTATTTCCTTTTAAACAATACCAGTTTCCTGGCAGCCCTGCTGGTCTATTTGGCTGCAGTAGTATCTGAATAACACCAGAAACAAGCATGCAGCTAATCTCAATAATGTCAGAAACCCCTGATCTGCTGCATGCTTGTTCAGGGTCTATGGCTGAAAGTATTAGAGGCAGAGGATCAGCAGGAGAGCCAGGCAACTTGTATTGCTTAAATGGAAATAAATATGGCAGCCTCCATATAACTCTCGCTTCAGTTGTCCTTTAACCACTTAAGGACCACAGTCTTTTCGCCCCTTATGGACCAGAGCCTTTTTTACCATTCAGACCACTGCAGCTTTCACGGTTTATGGCTCGGTCAAACAACCTACCACCTAAATGAATTTTACCTCCTTTTCTTGTCACTAATACAGCTATCTTTTGGTGCTATTTGATTGCTGATTTTTATTATATTCATAAAAAAAGACATGAATTTTGTAAAAAAAAAAAGATTTTTTTAACTTTCTGTGATAAAATTTGTCAAATAAAGTAAAATTTCTGTATACATTTTTGTCCAAATTTATTGTGCTACAGGTCTTTGATAAAAAACAAAACAAAAAAAAAACATTCAGTATATAGTTATTGGTTTGGGTAAAAGCGTTTACAAACTATGGTGCCAAAAGTGAATTTTCCCATTTTGAAGCATTTCTGACTTTTCTGACCACCTGTCATGTTTCATGAGGTGCTAAAATTCCAGGATAGTATAAATACGCCCCAAATGACCCCATTTTGGAAGGAAGACATCCCAAAGTATTCACTGAGAGGCATGGTGAGTTCATAGAAGATTTTATTTTTTGTCACAAGTTAGTGGAAAATGACACTTTGTGACCCCCCCAAAAAAAGTTTCCACAAAAAAAATGAAGTCTGCCACGGACTCACCATGCTCCTCTCTGAATACCTTGAAGTGTCTACTTTCCAAAATGGGGTCATTTGTGGGGTGTGTTTACTGTCCTGGCATTTTGGGGGTGCCTAATTGTAAGCACCCCTGTAAAGCCTAAAGGTGCTCATTGGACTTTGGGCCCCTTAGCACAGTTAGGCTGCAAAAAAGTGCCACACATGTGGTATTGCCGTACTCAGGAGAAGTAGTGTAATGTGTTTTGGGGTGCATTTTTACACATACCCATGCTGGGTGGGAGAAATATCTCTGTAAATGAAATTTTGTTTTTAAATTTTTTACACACAATTGTCTATTTACAGAGATATTTCTCCCACCCAGCATGGGTATGTGTAAAAATACACAGCAAAACACATTATGCTACTTCTCCTGAGTACGGCGATACCACATGTGTGGCACTTTTTTGCACCCTAACTGTGCTAAGGAGCCCAACGTACCTTTGGTTTCAAGACTACTCCTCACGGTTTAGGGCCCCTAAAATGCCAGGGCAGTATAGGAACCCCACAAATGACCCCATTTTAGAAAGAAGACACCCCAAGGTATTCCGTTAGGAGTATGGTGAGTTCATAGAAGACTTTATTTTTTGTCACAAGTTAGCGGAAAATGACAGTTTGTGAAAAAAAAAAACAATAAAAATCAATTTCCGCTAACTTGTGACAAAAAATAAAATTTTATTGCGCATGCGCAGTACTTTCACGCCGGCCGCCGTGATGATGCGAGGCGGCCGGCGTGTGACGTCAGCCGCGTCATACGCGGAAGGAGCAGCCCGACACTCGGCCGAGTGTCGCCCGGGCTGCAGCCGGTCAGCCATTCCGGAGCGGGGAGTAGGAGAGGAGCCAGGAAGCCGTCGTGGGACCTCCCGACCAGCACTGGGCTGGAAAAAGCCCCAGGTGAGTACAACTTTTATTTTTTAGATGAGCTCGGAGTCCCTTTAATGTGCCTCTCTGCATTCACGGCGTGGGAGGCAGCCCGAGTATAGCCAGCTGCAGCAATTTTGCCCCATGTTATCACTTGAGCCCAACTGGACGAATATATTTGTCCAGTGTATTTGTGGTCAGTGCACCACCAGTTTGTTACTAAATGAGGCACATGTGGTATCATTTTAACCGTGACGAGTTGTAGAATACATTTTGGTGTGTCTTAAAGCTTGGACGCACATCACATAAAAAATGGGTAGGGACAAACTCAATCCAACATAAAAAAGTAATTTTCAAAATTATGATCAAACTTGGGAAAGTCTAAGCACAACTACAAGAGACCTATATGGTAACATTTTAACGCTAGTAAGCTGTAGAACGGAGTTTAGAAAGTTTTAGGTTTGAGGCCCATGTCTTGTGTATTCTTTTTAGCCACAAACTAAATCAAAAGCAATTAAATTTTTGCATACTCTGTACCAAAATAATTGGCTTGTAAAATGAAAACAAAGTGACAGAATATACTAGAAAAAACATGTATTATTTCCTTAGGAACGTTGCTTTTTAAATATGTATGCCATGAGGGTATATTACTATTATTTTTGCACATAAGGTCTCGTAATCATCGATAGTGTACAATGCGAAAGCAAAATACACAAAACAGAAAAAAGACACCTTTATTTCCAAATACAATATTGTCACCATACATTGTGCTAGGGACATAATCTAAACGTTGTAATAACCAGGAAGGATAAGCAAATTAAATTTGGAGGTTTAACTTATAGTTAGCACTGTTTATTCTAAAGCTGTAATGGATTTAAATGGAACAATAGTGTGTTTTTTCTATTTTTTTTACCTTAATTTCCCTTTAAATTGCATAGAAAATAAGGTAATTACTAAACAAAACTTCACACACTAAAAGCTTAATTTGTCCTGAAAAAAACAATATATAGATCATTTAGGTGTGATAAGTAGTAATAAAGTTATTGGCGAATTAATGGGAGCAGCGCACATATGTGAAAATTGCCATCGGGCTGAAGTGGTTAAAGTGAACCTTAAAGGGAAGGTCCAAGCAAAAAAAAAAAAATGAGTTTCACTTACCTGGGGCTTCTACCAGCTCCATGTAGCCATCCTGTGCCCTCGTAGTCACTCACTGCTGCTCCAGTCCCCCGCTGGCAGCTTTCTGACCTCGGAGGTCAGGGCCACATTGCATACATTTTTACGCATTCCAGCTAGTGCAGGAACAAAAATGTACGCGTTGCACCACTAACGCGTAAAAATGTATGTGTTAATGTTCCTGCACTAGCGGGAATGTGTAAAAATGTACGCAATTCGGCCCTGACCTCCGAGGTCAGAAAGCTGCCAGCGAGGGACTGGAGCAGCAATGAGTGACTACGAGGGCACAGGATGGCTACATGGGGCTGGTAGAAGCCCCAGGTAAGTGAAACTCATTTTTTTTTTTGCTTGGACCTTCCCTTTAACTGTAAACAAACAAAAAAAAATTTCATTTACCTGGGGCTTCGACCAGCCCCCCCGCAGCCATCCTGTGTCCGTGGCATGCCAAACCAATCCTAAAATAATGACAAAATAATTTAGGCATATGACACCAGACAAAGCATTTCACAGGTAACCACTAACTTCCTCATGTCAATAAAACATTGCCTCAAGGTAAGAAATAGCTTGCTCAAATTATTTTGTACTTTGAATAAAGTCCTCTTCTTGAGGTAAGTTTTGCTTACCTGTTAACCCATTTGAAATCATTGTGTTCTTTTTTGTGGTACCTCTCTAACAAAGAGATACCGATCAACTCCTAGGGAAATTGCTTTCAATTTTGGCAATGGTTTTGTTTTTTTACCATCTACTACATTTCTGGAGTGCAACCTGACCTCACCAAAGCAAGCATCTTCTATTCGGTGGTTGGATCCACCTCTTTCAAGCTAAATCTTGTGCTTGCTGCTTTGCAACACGGTTTTGTGACTACCCATCTTGTTCTAATTTAATTTGTGTTTTACTTGACGTACTACAATTTATGGAGTGATTCTCTCTTCAGCTTACTTTTCATCACCTCTGAAAAAAATGAGAGGTACACCAAACTCCTATGACTAAATCCTTGGCTGTTTAATATTAGTCCCCTTACTGAGACTTTGACACATGCCCTGCTCAAGGACCTCACTTTGCCCTGGGGCCGGAGATCACCTCCTGATAACAGGTTACACACATACGCTTAAGATATCGGGGAACAGTTACTTCACATGAACTTACAGCAGCTGGAAAGAAAAGCAAACCACACACATTGATTTTCAACTTTGATTCTCAGCAGATTCCATCACTCTGATCAAATCTGTCTGAAATCTATTGCACCAACATGCCTGATCAATCAAATCCAATTAAATTCTCCCCAAAAAATCTAAATGGATCAAGGGTGGGGCAGGAGTGGTAGCTGATGAATTGGCCATAGCATTGCAGTGCATTGACTGTGCAGTTCTGCAGCTCAATCAATTCTCAATAGATTTTTTTCTGAAATCTATTCAAAATCCACTTCCTGTGTATGGAAGATCAATCCCACTCTAAGATTCCAATTGGAGAGGGATCAATTGTTTTGCCATCTGCTGGGGTGCAGTTGTAATCACAAGTAGGTTTATAACATAGGCAAAGTATTAACTTGATGAAGATTATAACAAAAGCGCTCAACGTGTTTTTTTTTATTTATAAAATAATTTTTATCGCGTTTTAATTGAATTTTCTTTGTATAGTAAGAAAAATGTTTTTACTAAATACATATTATTCAAAGAAAATGGAACGGATTCACAAAACTTGTTACTGACTATTTCTTTCATTTTCACTCAAAGTGCTAAACATAAATAACAGTACCTACAGTGAAATATAGTGGAGGTTCTAGGATGTTTTGGAGTTGCTTTGCTGCCTCTGGCACTGGGTGCCTTGAATGTGTGCAAGGCATCATGAAATCTGTGGATTACCAAAGGATTTTGGGTTGCACTGTATAGCCCACTGTCAGAAAGGGCCAGTGCACATCTAAAAGTGCTAGCGTAATCGCAAATGCTAAGCATTTTTTGAAGCTATTTTTAAGTGATTTAAGGCACACCACTTGAAAAATCGCTCTGTTATAGCGCTTTTTAGAGTGATTTTCCACTTTCCTATACTTAACATTGAGGCTGAATCACCTCAGAAACGCTGCAGGATCCGCGTTTGCGAAAAAAAATTATCACATCGCTCTGGTGTAATGCATCCCATTCAAATACATTAGCCAGCGTTTTTCAAAGTGCTAGCTTTTTAAAAAGCGCTCAGATGGGCTCTTGGTGTGCACCAGCCCAAAGCAGAGTTTGCATACAAGATCTTGAGTCTTCAGGACAATGACCCCATATTTATATTATTATTAATTGTATTTATAAAGCACCAACATATTATGCAGCGCTGCACAGTAGATACATGGGTAACATACAAGGTAGGACATACAGGAAACTCACAACAAAACAAGATCATGCACATGATTTGATAACAGTACAGTGTCACAGGTCAAAATAGAGACTGTTCTAGACCACAAGAGGGTGATTGACAGTAGAATTGCATAATCAAGCTGGAAACAATAGGGAGGAGGGCCCTGCCAGAGACTTAGAATCTAAAGGGTGGGGGTGGAGACAAAAGGTGCATCTGCTGAGAGGGTGTCTAACAGAACGTATTATGGTGCTGGTGTAGGGGGGTATGTGAGCATAAAAAGGTGAGTCTTGAGAGCATGTTTGAAAGTATTAAAGGTGAGGGCAAGTCTGATGGCTGGTGGGAGCGAGTTCCAGAGAGTGGGGGCAGCCCTAGTGAAGTCCTGCAATCATGCATGGGACTGAGATATGCGTGGTGCGACTAGGCGTAGGTCATTGGGAGGATCGGAGAGGGCGAACTGGTATGTGCCTGTGGACCAGATCAGAGATGTAGGTCAGGCAGGTCTTGTGCATGGATTTGTAGGCCAAGCACAGGATTTTGAAATTGATCCTAAAGCTGATGGGGAGCCAGTGTAGGGCTTTACAGAGCGAAGTCGTAGAGGCGCTGCTATGAGAAGAGTGTATCAGTCTGCCGCAACGTTTACCGATTGAAGTGGGGCGGTTAGAAGGGAAGGCCAGACAAAAGAGAATTACAGTAGTCTAGGCGGGAGAGGACAAGGGCGTGGATGAGGAGTTTAGTGGTGTCAGGGGACAGGTAGGAGCGGATCTTCAAAATGTTGCGGAGGTGGAAGTTGCAGGATCGGGCAATACTTTGGATGGGGGGTGTAAAGGAAAGTGCAGAGTCCAGGGTAACACCTAGACAGCAGGCTTGGGAGGTAGGGCGCATGGTAGTATTTTCAATAGTGATGTGAAGATCTGGGAGGGGTGCAGCTGTGCGTGGCAGGAATATCAGAAGCTGTATTTTGGTCCAGGGCAGCACGAAATCACGACAGCACGACCTCGAACAGACCTGCCGGGTGGCCTGCCTCTGCCTGTTGTTTTGTCCATATCGGGGGGATGAAGTAAAAGGTATGCACTGACTTGACTAATACAATGTGCAGTCACACAGGTGCAGTGAAAGGTATGCAGTGACTGGTATTACAATACAATGTGCAGCTGTCACACAGGTGCAGTTAACAGGTATGCACAGACTGGTATATTAAACAGCGTGCGGTCACACAGGTGCAGTGAACAGGTATGCAGGGATTGGTATTACAAATGTGCAGCTATCACACACAGGTACTGTGAACAGGTGCAGTGACTGGTGGTATATTACATTGCTTGCGATCACGTAAGTGCACTGAACAGGTTACAGGTATGCACTGCAGTGATTGCTATTACAAATGTGCAGCTGTCACACACAGGTACCATGAACAGGTGCAGTGACTGGTGGTATATTACACTGCTTGCGGTCACGTAGGTGCACTGAACAGGTTACAGGTATGCACTGCAGTGATTGGTAAACTACCTCTGTCTGCCCTGAATCTGCGCCAAATCTGTCTATTAGTCTTTCTTAACAATCTATTTAATTGCCACAGCTTAGAAGAACTTCAAGAAATGTTACACATGCAGGCTTTCTGATGTAAAAAACATATGAAAACAGGTACCCAGGAGGTTAAAAAACACAGCCTGGGTATTCTGGAAAGCCTTTTTTGTTCTGCTCTCACCACTGCTGCCTGGGAGATCTGTCTCCATTAACTTTGCTGTTATCCGCACCCTTATCGCATCTTCAAAGCAATCGGTATTCTCCGTCCCAATACCGCCTGCTCTAATCTTTATGAATTGACATTTAGTCACATGTGAGATAATCACAGCACAAGGAAGTAATTTACCTCACTGCTCGGTAATTTGAGCTTTTCGGTAACAGCTTTTATGAATTGAAGTTTTGCTAAGTGCGCAGTAAAGTCAGCCGTTTTCAGCATTACCGCATGCGGTAATGCTTTATGAATGATAGCCATAGTGTATTTACTGGTGAAATGTGCCCACATAGCTTCATCTATGTTTCTCTCCTCTGAAATTCACAAGAAATTTCCTAAAAAGCCCGCTACTGACTCCGCCCCCTGTCCGTCCAAACATTGGGGTGTTCAGATTTTTTGACCATTTTGTCTGTAATGAGTGCTAGGTGTGTAATTTAGTCCAGTAGTTATTGGAACTTTGCACATCAATGCAGATAAATCATTCAGGTATAAGTTCACCCCTCACTGAAGGTACGCCTGAAAAATTAATAAGTAGTATATGTTGTCAGTTTTTTTTTCCTAAGATCAAAACACAATACCAAATCGCAGAGGGGAAAGAGGCAGGAGCACCCAGAAATGGATGGCAACAAAGCGCTGGAGAGTTCTGAAGTGGTCAGCAATGAGTCCAGATCTATATCCCATTGAATACCTGTGGAGAGATCTTAAAATTGCTGTTGGGAAAAGGCGCCCTTCCAATAAGAGAGACCCAGAGCAGTTTGCAAAGGAAGAGCGGTCCAAAATTCCAGGTGAGAGGTGTAAGAAGCTTATTATATTATAAGCGACTGATTTCAGTTATTTTTTCCAAAGGGTGTGCATCCAAATATTAAGTTAAAGAAGATCTGTGGTGAATTTACAGCACATTAAAATAAACATATTACGAAGGCGCATGCGTAGCGCTACCGTAATGGCCGCTTGGGACGGGAGCTCCAGACTGCCTTCTCCTCCGCTGAGCCGAACCATGCTACACAGACGCAACCCAAGCGCGGCTCCCCTCAGGATCGCTAGCTGAGACTCCCCTGCAGCCGATGCCCCCGAAAGCTCCAGCCAAAACATCCGCGCTGAAGGGCACGATGGACCGGTTCGTCCGCCCCCCAGGAAGCCAAGATGGCGCCGATCGCCCTGACCACGCTGATCCTCCGGGTACACAGGCCTGTATCAATCGTGACACTACACCCATCACAGCTGCAGCCTTAGAATCAGCGCTCGATAGGCACTATCGCTCTATGCACGAGTCACTGCAGCAAATCATGCTCTCAGCAGTACAAAAGCTTAAGTCAGACATTTTGGGTCTGGGGAACCGGGTAAACACACTTGAGGAAAAATATGAGGCCTTAGCACAAAAACAAGCAGATATTGAAGAGGAGCAGCAGCTTACTCAATCTGACTGCAAGCCCTACGTATCTCCCAGGAAGATCTTGAAAATAGGGAACGGAGACAGAACCTCAGAATAAAAGGTGTCTCTATGTCTGTAACTCCTGATCTGATTAAAGCCCACCTCACTGAATTCTTTAAATCAGTCGTGCCAGACATCCCTGATGAACTTTGGCGGATGGACAGAGCGCACAGATCCTTAGGTGAGAGACAACCAACTATGCAGAGGCCGAAAGACATTATCACTCGATTACACTATTATGAAGCTAAAGAAGCTTTTCTTAATGCATTACGAAAAAAAACCTCGGTTTCCTTTAAAGGGGACAACATTCAAGTTTTCAATGACCTCTCCTTGATTACACTGGCTAAGCGCAGAGCTCTTAAACTCATTACGCAGCTGCCTGCTAAGAGACTCCAACATTCCCTATAAATGGGGCTTTCCCTTTCGCCTTATAGTGATCAAAAATGGGCTGTCTCTCTCACTCACAGACCCGGATGATGCGTCTCTTTTCCTTAAACAATTGGGACTTAGACCCCCACCACCGAACTCTTCTCAACAACTTCGCTCACCCGTGGCACTCTCTCCACCTCGGAAAATATGCCATATCTCGGACTGGACCAAGGCCCCGCTCCGCAGCCTCACTTACCCCCCGAATCCTGAGGTCATGGAAGCTCAACCAAGCTAGAAAATTTAGAACTGACTCAACTACCTATGGAGCTAATTGCTCCCTCATATCTCCTTTCTGTCTCTATGATAGCTGTGTCTGAGAACAATTCACTAGTTTTTTAGAATCTGCTTTATAAGGTATATGTTTAGTTTCTACTCTTCTAAGGCGGTCTATTCATTGACGCTCCCATATATGCTATCGCTATCCATGCTTTTACTGTTTTTCCCGATGTATAGCTTTAATATCATAGGTGCTGGCGTCCTGGACCACGGCTTAGGTGTTCCTGCATCTGCCTCCGGAGGATGATACACGGGACTATCAGGACCTCCAGGGGCCCAGGTACCCCCGGAACATCCTCATCCAGACAACCACCTTGGGTTGTCCTCATTTGTGGCCACATTAGTTACAGTGGCTTAATATGGTTTATAATTGCTGTTAGCTTATATTTGAATGCTGATATGTTTGTTCCTTTAAGCTTATTATATTTTATCCCCCTCGAGTCACAATGTTCAGCTCTAGTTTGAGTGAAGGTTAACTTCCACACATTGGACAATGGTTAAGCTGCTTACATTAAATACAAAGGGTCTTAATTCCCCCCAGAAAAGGTTTTCCTTGCTATGTGACCTTAAAAAAATGGATGTAGATATAGCCATGTTACAGGAGACTCATTTCCGCTCTTCGGATACGCTTAGACTGGGTGACAAATTTTATCCAGAGTTATACACAGCTTCGAGTACTACAAAACGAGCAGGGGTAGCTATCCTCTGCAAAAAGGGCCTCCCCATTCAAATTACAAAGACAATACAGGGTCCTAAAGGACATTATCTCATCCTAATAGGTAACTTGGCGGGAAAACCTCTCACATTAGCTAACGTATATGTCCCCAACTCACAACAGACTACCTTCCTCTCCTCTTTTCTCACTAAACTACATAAAATAAACACCGGCACTCTCCTGCTAGGAGGCGACTTTAACCTAGCTTTTTCTTCCAGTATGGATAGGAGCCCCATTCAGCATTCTACCACGGCAGCTAATCATGACCGCAACTCTCGTAATTTTAGGGCACTGATGAGACAATTTAAATTGCTTGATCTTTGGAGAATTTGCAATCCCACATTGAAGGATTACACCTTTTTTTCCCCGCCACATGCTCCTCATTCCCGCCTAGATTACTTCTTCTCCAACTCCAATCTACTCCCTTCACTTTTACAATCGGAAATTAAACCGATGGCATGGTCAGACCATCAAAGTGTAAGTATGACCCTTGACTGTTTATATACACCACATAAACCTATGCATTGGAGACTAAATGAAACATAATTGCGCGATAAATCCTTGCTACCTGGACTTACAGAGGAGCTGCGGTCATTCTTCCTCCTTAATACGGACTCGGTTTTCTCATATGGGGTGGTATGGGAAGCCCATAAGGCTTTTATTAGGGGACTCTTTATATCAGAGAGCTCAAGACGGAAAAAACTATCATCTCAAAAATTACTTTCCCTACAAGCAGCCCTGGCCCAAGCTCAGACACAATATAAAAATTACCCTACGCAGGATCATTTCCATAAAGTGCAACAACTTAAGCAAGATATCCGCTCCCTTCAGACTACTCAACTAAAAAAAAGCCTTAGATCAGGGGTCTCAAACTCAATTTACCTGGGGGGCTGCAGGAGGCAAAGTCAGGATGAGGCTGGGCGGCATAAGGAATTTCACAATCGCGGCGCATCGCTGCCTCTGCCCGCCCCTCTCACTGTTCCTTCACAGAGAGGGACGGGGAGAGGCGGCGATCCGTGCGGCGATTGACGTCAGGAGGGGCAGAGCTGAAGCCAAAAGCTCTGCCCCTTCCAGGAAATGCCGGCGGATTGCCCCCGGGCGATTTGGGGGCTCCGTAGCCCTCGTTTAGCGGCAGGGATGTGGCGGATTACTTGGGAGCACTGAAGCGAACTATAAGGAAGCTTTTGCCGGCGAGGGCCACAAAATATTGTATCGAGGGCCGCAAATGGCTCGCGGGCCGTGAGTTTGAGACCCCTGCCTTAGATGGACCAGGCAGCTATTTTTTGAGCGGGGTAACAAACCCCATACCATTTTAGCTCTTAAATTAAACCCTAAAAGCTTCCAGCAAACAATATACTCGATGAAAGATCCAAATGGTATCACACACTATGACCCCCAAAAGATCTCACAGATCTTTTCTGAATATTACGAACAATTGTATAACCTTCCAGACCACTCCAAAGACCCTACTTATTTAACCAAAGTAGACACTTTCCTATGCTCTCTCAAATTACCAAGACTCACGAAAGATCACCGCAAACAACTTAATTCTCCGGTTACAATCGCAGAATTGGCTGAGGTTCTTAAACATTTACCTTCTTCTAAATCCCCTGGTCCAGATGGACTATCCTACTCATACTATAAAACGTTTAAGGACATCCTTCTACCCCCTCTATGCACATTGACTAACAAGATCATGAAAGGTGAAACCCCTCCTTCTTCCATGTTGACTTCTTTAATCACAGTTATCCCTAAAGAGGGCAAGGATCCCCAACTCCCCCAAAGTTATAGACCTATCTCGCTCTTGAACTCCGACCTGAAAATAATCACCAAAACCCTCTCCAATCGCTTAAACTCTATCTTACCATTACTGATTAATAATGATCAAGTAGGGTTCATCTCAGGTCGACAGGCTGGCAATAACACCAGGAGAGCCATAGATCTTATTTCAATCATGAGTAGAAGTGTGAGGCCTTCTCTGCTTCTAAGTTTGGATGCAGAGAAGGCCTTCGATAGACTCTCCTGGCCTTTCTTGTTTCGGGTTCTCCAACACCAAGGCTTTGAGGGCCCTTTTATCACGCTACTTCAGTTCTTATACTCTTCCCCTTCTTCAACAGTTAAATTACCCTCTAACCCCCCACATCCCTTCAAGATACACAATGGCACTAGGCAGGGGTGCCCCCTGTCACCCCTCCTTTTTGCTATCAGTATTGAACCGTTAGCCTCAGCTATACGACTCAACCCAGACATTAGCGGTGTCCAACAATAAAATCTCGCTTTTCGCGGACGATATATTGCTCTCCATAACTAACCCTTTGATTTCACTACCTGCCCTTCACTCCACAATAGCAGAGTATGAATTCTTATCCGGCTTTAAACTTAATCGGGACAAAACCGAAGCTCTTCCAATTAAGATCTCCCCCCAACTACTAGACTCACTAAAACCCACACCTTAAAATACTTAGGAATCAACCTTTCAACCTCTTATTCTACAATCTATAAATATAATTTCCCATCACTCATCCAAAAGATCCTCCAAGATCTCCACAAATGGACTGCATATAAAATTTCTTGGATCGGGAGAATATACTCATTAAAAATGAACATATTACCCCGATTACTTTACTTATTTGAAATCCTACCTGTTCTAGTCCCCTCCTCTCAGCTGTCTAAGCTACAATCAGAGTTCTCAAAATTTGTATGGAACCACAAGAGGCCTAGAGTATCTAGATCGGTTCTGTTATCACTGAGAGAACAAGGAGGCCTAGGATTACCTAACCTGAAATCTTATTACCATGCTTCTCACCTTAGACAGCTGACAGAATGGTCTAATTTCAGAGTATATACCAAATGGGGTCTAATCGAAGCTACTAATACTCTCCCAATATCCCTAGCTTCTCTCATCTGGTCAGATACTCCCCCTAAGATACCCTCCAGTAATCTACTCCCAACAATAACATTTACTCTCCGAATCTGGAGATTAAAAAAGTCTCCTTAGCAAAATTGAGGTCCTCTCCCTCTCCTCTACTCCCAATACTGGGCAACCCGTCCTTCCCACCAGGACTATCTAAAACTTTTATGTCTAGATGGTATAATCTTGGGTACTTTAATTTAGGTAATTGGACAGACTTTGCCACGGGAAAAATCATCTCTAGATCTGTACTGGAAGAAAAAAATCTCTTTTACCCACCCCAACTTTCTATGGACTACAACCAAATCACACAATTTCTTCACTCCTATACACGTCAAGTTTCCACACTTCCTTCCTCTACTTCCTTTGAGCGTTTATGCCTTCATAAAGGGCACCAAAAGGGCCTAATTTCCCCGATATATGTCCTTCTTCAATGTAAGTCTGGAGAGCTCATACCCTCTCACTCCTATATGAGGAAATGGGAGAAAGCTCTATCTACTACTATTAGCATTGATGACTGGACGGATATTTGGGAAAATGCTCGGCACACCTCTATGTGTACTCAAATTAAAGAAAACATTTATAAAATACTATTTCATTGGTACCTGACACCAGAAGTTTTAGCTCGAATCTATCCTGGGGTTTCTGATAATTGCTGGAGGGGTTGTGGCCAAAAGGGCTCACTGGAATATATCCTCTGGTCTTGCCCACTGATCTTGCCTCTGTAGACGGAAGTCCAAAATTTTATTTTAAAAGTCACAGGGGTCTCAATGCCCATGGACCCACTTACTATATTACTTGGTAAGTCTTTACCTGATACGCCTAAAAGCACAATGCGTCTGATCTCCCACATACTGACGGCTACTAGACTCTCAATAACATCGGCATGGAAAATGATTGCTTCGCCCACTATCTCTGACATTAAAATCAAAATTAACTGGACCAAATCCATGGAACAGTTAATGGCCTCCCTCAGGGATACAGAGACAAGATTTCAAAAGATATGGGACCCATGGATCCAGTTCTCCCCAGACAATATGCCTCCTTGACTCTCATACCTTAATCCTCTAATCCTAGATCTATTGCATGGAGATCCATCTAAAGGTCCGTACACACGCCGGACTGGAGGCAACGACGGGTCCGTCGTCACCTCCCGCTGGGTGGGCATTCCAATGACAGTCCGGCGTGTGTACACACTGTCGGCGGACTGATACAGCTGCTTCTGAGTGATCCGCCTGGCGGATCGCTCAGAAACAGCCGTATCAGTCCGCCGACAGTGCGTACACACGCCAGACTGTCATTGGAACGCCCACCCAGCGGGAGGTGACAACGGACTCGTCGTTGCCCCCAGTCCGGCGTGTGTACGGACCTTTAGGGAGCTGAGGCTACCTAACTCTGTAAAGATATACCTTTCTTCTACTCTTTATATAACTTTAAGACCCTCTCTATCACCATTGCCCTCTACTAGCTGTCTTATGCAAACTATCTGATCGTTGTGACTCATTACTTTCCCCTTCCTCTTTAGATTTCTGTTCCCTATTTTCCTAGATTGTATAGAGAAATATATGATAGGCATGAGATGCCCTACTCCACCTCCACATAGGGAACCTATCAGAGTCTAATGCGTTAGACTGAAGATATTGTTAAATTTTCTATGGCATTATCCTGTTTATCTAAGTTGATAATTGTCAAACCATCCAAACGTTACTCATTTTTGACTCACTTAAGTCTATTTTGAATGTACTACACTTGAATTTCTACAAATATTGGATGACGTGATATTGTGTTATTCTTCAACAATAAACAATAAAAATAGTGTTACAAAAAAAAAATAAACATATTACTGTTTCAACCTTGATGCGCACTCTGTTCACAATACTTGCCAGCGAGTGCAAAATATAAAAGCTTGATATGCTCGTGCCTACTTGCTAAGAAGAGTCAATTCTTTAAAATCAAAATAAATAATACTATAAAAATCCATAGACTCATCTTCTATTAGCTCAAATACTGTAGCTTTACCTCGTTGTACTGAATTCCAGCCACAGTCAGGGGCATAGCTTTGGGAAGGGGGGGTAGGACATGTGCCCCCGGACGCTGAATCCCTAAGGGCGCCCAGTAGCACAGTGTTTTGTTGTTTAATTATCTCTCCCTGCATTGCTCGGGACTCCCTGTGTCTCCAAGTCATGTCCCCAGTGACGTCACATGCAGCTGCCACACCACCGCGCAGCGTGCATTAGCAGTGGAATGCAGAGCCAGATCCATTCGCTGGTGATGGGTGAGGACTGCGGTGCACTTTGAACACAAACTCCGCCCCCCCATTGGAGCCTATTGGATTGGTTCAGCCAGGCCATGTGCTAGCACAGTGCCAGCCAGCCAGCAACTATCCCCCGCCATATAGGGCGAGAGAATCCACATGTGATTGGCAACTGAATGGATTAGCCAGTCCCCTGACGGAGGTGTCAGAGCCAGAAAGCTTGGGGGAAATGTAATGCTCCTTTGCTCTGTCACCACTCAATGTGCCCTCAGTCTCTCTCTCTCATCCTCCTCCTGCATCCAGAAAGTGCCCTCCCAAATACCCTCACTGTGCCCCCACTCTCCTACCTCCCAGCAACCTCAATGTGCCCTCTCCCCAGTTCCTCCCCAGCCCCCCCCCCCCCCATCGTGCGCTCCTTCACTCCCCAGCCATGCGCTCCTTCCCTTACGAGCCCCCACCCCAGCCCCCTCGGTTGTGTGCTCCTTCCCTCCCCAACCCCCTTGGGCGTGCGCTCCTTCTCTACCCAGTCTCATCGGTCGTGCACTCTTTCCCTTCCCAGCCCCCTTGGTCGTGCGCTCCTTCCCTCCCCAGCCCCCTTGGTTGTGCGCTCCTTCCCTCCCCAGTTCCCTCGGTCATGCGCTCCTTCCCTCCCCAGTCCCCTCGGTCGTGCGCTCCTTCCCTCCCCAGTCCCCTCGGTCATGCGCTCCTTCCCTTCCCAGCCCCCTCGGGCGTGCGCTCCTCCCCAGCCCCCTCGGTCGTGCGCTCCTTCCCTCCCCAGCCCCCTCAGTAGTGCGCTCCTTCCCTCCCCAGCCCCCCCGGTCATGCACTCCTTCCCTTCCCAGCCCCCTCGGTCGTTCCCTTCCCAGCCCCCTCGGTCATGCGTTTCTTTTCTCCCCAGCCCCCTCGGTCGTGCCCGCCTTCCCTCCCCAGCCCCCTCGGTCATGCGCTCCTTCCCTCCCCAGCCCCCTCGGTCGTGCGCTCCTTCCCTTCCCAACCCCCTCGGTCGTGCGTTCCTTCCCTCCCCAGCCCCCTCGGTCGCAGAGAGGAACAGAAATCACAGTAGGCCCATAGGCAACTATTATGTACGTTTCCACATGCAATTGCAACAGGATCTGGATAGGATGGCTATATGGGCACATACATGGCAGATGAAATTCAATGTTGACAAATGTAAGGTCATGCATTTTGGACGTACTAATGGTCTAGCACCATACAAAATAAATGGGATACAGTTGGGGACATCAAACTTGGAGAAGGACTTAGGAGTACTCATTGACAACAAGTTAAATAATCGTACTCAATGCCAAGCAGCTGCAGCTAAAGCTAACAAAATCTTGGGATGCATTAAAAGGGAAATAAAAACTCGAGATGCTAGCATAATATTGCCCCTGTTTAACTCTCTAGTAAGGCCACATCTGGAATATGCAATTCAGTTCTGGGCACCACATTACAAAAAAGATATTGCAGTTTTAGAGCAGGTGCAGAGATGAGCAACAAAATTGATGCGTGGGATGGAAGGTCTCACTTATCGAGAAAGGTTAGATAAACTGGGTTTATTTAGTCTAGAGAAAAGACGCCTTAGAGGGGATCTAATTAACATGTATAAATACATCAGAGGGCAATATAATACCTTGGCGGATGAGCTTTTTGTCCCTAGGCCTTCTCAAAGGACTAGAGGACATGATCTGCGCATGGAGGAAAAACGTTTTAACCATTTATTTAGGAAAGGGTTCTTTACAGTAAGAGTGATTAAGATGTGGAATGCATTGCCACAGGAAGTCGTTATGGCAAACTCTATACCTGCATTTAAAGGGGGCTTAGATGCTTTCCTTGCGTTGAAAGACATCCATGGCTACAATTACTAGGTAATGCCTAATGATGTTGATCCAGGGATTTTATCTGATTGCCATCTGGAGTCGGGAAGGAATTTTTCCCTTTAGGGGCTAATTGGACCATGCCTTGTAAGGGTTTTTCGCCTTCCTCTGGATCAACAGGGATATGTGAGGGAGCAGGCTGGTGTTGTACTTTATACTGGTTGAACTCGATGGACGTATGTCTTTTTTCAACCAAAATAACTATGTAACTATGTAATTTCAGATTCCGGCAATACGCATGTTATTCTGCCTTGGGCATGGGTCATACTTGAAAAAAACGGCACATGAACACACACATAATGCTTTCCAATGCACAATCACAGTGCAGTAGGAGCAATGTGCATCTTCCTGCTGTGGGAAGAAAAAAGGTACTTTTCCGTTAGCCGGGCGCATCCACTAGGTGGTTACATAGTTACATAGTTACTATGGTTGAAAAAAGACATACGTCCATCGAGTTCAACCAGTACAAAGTACAACTCCAGCCTGTTCCCTCACATATCCCTGTTGATCCAGAGGAAGGCGAAAAAACCCTTACAAGGCATGGTCCAATTAGCCCCAAAAGGGAAAAATTCCTTCCCGACTCCAGATAGCAATCAGATAAAAATCCCTGGATCAACATCATTAAGCATTACCTAGTAATTGTAGCCATGGATGTCTTTCAACGCAAGGAAAGCATCTAAGCCCCCTTTAAATGCAGGTATAGGGTTTGCCATAACGACTTCCTGTGGCAATGCATTCCACATCTTAATCACTCTTACTGTAAAGAACCCTTTCCTAAATAAATGGCTAAAACGTTTTTCCTCCATACGCAGATCATGTCCTCTAGTCCTTTGAGAAGGCCTAGGGACAAAAAGCGAATCCGCCAAGCTATTATATTGCCCTCTGATGTATTTATACATGTTAATTAGATCTCCTCTAAGGCGTCTTTTCTCTAGACTAAATAAACCCAGTTTATCTAACCTTTCTTGGTAAGCGAGACCTTCCATCCCACGTATCAATTTTGTTGCTAGTCTCTGCGCCTGCTCTAAAACTGCAATATCTTTTTTGTAATGTGGTGCCCAGAACTGAATTCCATATTCCAGATGTGGCCTTACTAGAGAGTTAAACAGGGGCAATATTATGCTAGCATTTCAAGTTTTTATTTCCCTTTTAATGCATCCCAAAATTTTGTTAGCCTTAGCTGCAGCGGCTTGGCATTGAGTACGATTATTTAACTTGTTGTCGATGAGTACTCCTCCAAGTTTGATGTCCCCAACTGTATCCCATTTATTTTGTATGGTGCTAGACCATTGGTACGATCAAAATGCATGACTTTACATTTTTCAACATTGAATTTCATCTGCCATTTATGTGCCCATATAGCCATCCTATCCAGATCCTGTTGCAATATGACACTATCTTCCTGAGAGTTGATGATTCTGCACAATTTTGTATCATCTGCAAAAATAGCAACATTGCTCACTACTGCATCTACTAGGTCATTAATAAATAAATTGAAGAGCACTGGACCCAGTACAGACCCCTGTGGGACCCCACTGCTAACAGTCTCCCATTTTGAGTACGATCCATTGACCACAACTCTTTGTTTTCTGTCCATTAGCCAGTTCCCTATCCATGCACACAGACTCTTCCCAAGTCCTTGCATCCTCATCTTTTGCACCAGACTTTTGTGGGGAACAGTGTCGAAGGCCTTTGCAAAGTCCAAGTATATCACATCTACAGCCTTCCCAATATCCATATTAGCATTCACTACCTCATAAAAGCTGAGCATGTTATTCAAACAGGACCTGTCTTTAGTAAACCGATGTTGATGCTGAGAAATAAGATTATTTTCAACTATGAAGTCATGTATAATATCTCTTAGTAACCCCTCAAATAGTTTGCATACAACTGATGTTAAGCTTACAAGTCTATAATTTCCTGGATCTGATTTTTTGCCCTTCTTAAATAATGGGAAAACGTGGGCTGTACGCCAATCCACTGGGACTCTGCCAGTTGAAAGAGAGTCACAAAAGATAAGATAAAGGGGTTTATCTATAACTGAACCTAATTCCCTTAGGACCCGAGGATGCATGCCATCCGGGCCAGTTGCCTTGTCTATTTTTAATTTATTTAGTCTTGCCTTCACTCCTTCCTGCGGTGTTAATTACTATTCCCCCTCCAGTTAGGGAAAGATGTAATTCTGGTGGAGTTTTATCACCACCTAGTGGATGCGCCCGGCTAACGAAAAGTACCAGAAAAAATACCGGCACTGCTGCTTTTTTTTTTTTTTTTTTCACAAAACGTGTGCAATTTGATATTTCCAACAGTCAGCTGCTTACTTTTTTTTTTCAACAAATTTTATTTGAATTTTTCTTTGACCAACAATGCCAAGATCTTATTTACAGAAGTGTAATAGTAAGTAAACTTCAAAAAACGATAATATCACTTCCTCATTGTGAAGACACAGTACACATATTGCAGAATAAAAATATAATAAATCGTCATTTTACACTGCATCTCGTTAATAGGGTTCGAAAAGCATTCTGGACAAAGCTCTTTCAACTCCCCTTCCCCTCCCTACCCTCCCCCCTCCACTGCCATCTCCGGTTCTCCTTTAAATGAAAGGACAATTCCTATGTCACCTCTAATTTCCCCAATGTGCCCATTAGTTGCTCTGTTAAGTACCACTTAGTATCTTTGAAAGGGGACACAATCTCGTTTAGTTCTTTCTTGGTAAAGGACTTCAAAATAAACTGTCTCCAAATTTTAAAGAAAGATTTGTTTTTTTATCTTTATGCGTTAAAGCTTCCAACCTGTTTATTCTGAATAAATGAATGAGTTCCTCCTTGATATCCCACACTGTAGGAGCACTAGGATAGATCAATTTGTTAAGAATCACCTTTCGAGCAGCCATTAATATTAGGTGTGCTAGTTTAGACATGGAAACTTGGGGTAAACAAGAAAAAAGTAGTTCCCAAAAAAACCGCACCACTCAATCCAAATATTGAACAATCAACAATCTTTATTGGTACACAAGGATGATTAAAAACACTAAAAACAATAGATAATGGGGTACATGATAATGGTAATGAATTAAAAATGTATCATCATATAACCACAATGCCTGCAAGATACCTCCTCAAATGTGTAAAAATATATTGTATAATGGTAGAGTCAAATCCAAACACATGTATGAGGAAACAAACAATCAGTATCTCCCCCTAGCAAGATGTCAGCCTAAATATGTGCAAGATAATCAAATAAAGTGCATAGTGCAGAAACGAGGATGACAAGTAATATCCACCATCCATAAAATGGATTATAAGTGTGACCAACGTGCAAAGTGAAACAACAATAATAACTATAAAGTGCAGTGCAGAAGGAAAAGATAAATGAGGCTGGGGCTTACCAAGGAGTTGTCAGGCAAGGGAACGGAGCACCCCAACAGCGCCGTCGCGATTCGCTGCCTCCAATGCGCAGCTTCGACTGGGCTAAAGGACCTATGTTGATAGCAGGCTATTTATCAGAGGACCTAAGTGGGCGGGGACAGGGGAATCCCTATACTTCACTATTGTGTGCACGGCCGCGCACTAGAAAGAAACGGAAGCTGCGTCAATAGACGCCACCCCGTTTCCTCTGACTGTCGTCAAGGGTCATGGGAAATGTAGTGCCGGTTAAATAAAGAGTGTACTGGACAAAGAAAATAAGAAAAATAGATCGGGGATAAATTATCCCATTAAAGGAAGACAGGGAAGATCCCTTGTGAACAATAGAGAGAGGAATAATGCCTGTAATAGCTAAAACACATATAAAACAATAAGACTAACAGTCCAATCACTATAAATAACAAAAGATAAATATATATATATATATATATATACATAACGGGCAGAAAACTCTCATAGCAAATGCATACATAAACAGATACTGCCATCTAGTGGCCAGACTAGATATTACTGCAAACCCAGTTAAATTTGTAATGTATAATCAAAATTCAATAATTTATACAACAAAGAAAAACATAAGAAGCTTTTTCCATATCGTCATAAAGGAGAAGAAATGCGCTGTAATTTGGTCCGTATACCCAGTATTAAGCGAGGCGAAAAAACTCCTATAAGAAAACAGTACATATTAGTACATATCAGTAAACATACTGCACTGATAGAAACCCCTCATATGGAGGACCAATGTGAAACGCCAGGATCAAAATACCAGACACACAGCAAGATGAATCACACCGGATAGATATAGACCAGTGTATTACAAAGGTCACTGGAACTACTTACAAATTCCAAACCATGTGACCAAATCCTAAATGTCCTTCCCATTTAGGATTTGGTCACATGGTTTGGAATTTGTAAGTAGTTCCAGTGACCTTTGTAATACACTGGTCTATATCTATCTGGTGTGATTCATCTTGCTGTGTGTCTGGTATTTTGATCCTGGCGTTTCACATTGGTCCTCCATATAAGGGGTTTCTATCAGTGCAGTATGTTTACTGATATGTACTAATATGTACTGTTTTCTTATAGGAGTTTTTTCGCCTCGCTTAATACTGGGTATCCGGACCAAATTACAGCGCATTTCTTCTCCTTTATGACGATATGGAAAAAGCTTCTTATGTTTTTCTTTGTTGTATAAATTATTGAATTTTGATTATACATTACAAATTTAACTGGGTTTGCAGTAATATCTAGTCTGGCCACTAGATGGCAGTATCTGTTTATGTATGCATTTGCTATGAGAGTTTTCTGCCCGTTATGTATATATATATATATATATATATTTATCTTTTGTTATTTATAGTGATTGGACTGTTGTTTTATATGTGTATCAGCTATTACAGGCATTATTCCTCTCTCTATTGTTCACGAGGGATCTTCCCTGTCTTCCTTTAATGGGATAATTTATCCCCGATCTATTTTTCTTATTTTCTTTGTCCAGTACACTCTTTATTTAACCGGCACTACATTTCCCATGACCCTTGACGACAGTCAGAGGAAACGGGGTGGCGTCTATTGACGCAGCTTCCGTTTCTTCCTAGTGCGCGGCCGCGCACACAATAGTGAAGTATAGGGATTCCCCTGTCCCCGCCCACTTAGGTCCTCTGATATATAGCCGGCTATCAACATAGGTCCTTAAGCCCAGTCGAAGCTGCGCATTGGAGGCAGCGAATCGCGACGGCGCTGTTGGGGTGCTCCGTTCCCTTGCCTGACAACTCCTTGGTAAGCCCCAGCCTCATCTATCTTTTCCTTCTGCACTGCACTTTATAGTTATTATTGTTGTTTCACTTTGCACGTTGGTCACACTTATAATCCATTTTATGGATGGTGGATATTACTTGTCATCCTCGTTTCTGCACTATGCACTTTATTTGATTATCTTGCACATATTTAGGCTGACATCTTGCTAGGGGGAGATATTGATTGTTTGTTTCCTCATACATGTGTTTGGATTTGACTCTACCATTATACAATATATTTTTACACATTTGAGGAGGTATCTTGCAGGCATTGTGGTTATATGATGATACATTTTTAATTCATTACCATTATCCTGTACCCCATTATCTATTGTTTTTAGTGTTTTTAATCATCCTTGTGTACCAATAAAGATTGTTGATTGTTCAATATTTGGATTGAGTGGTGCGGTTTTTTAGGAAACTACTTTTTTCTTGTTTAGCGTATGTTTATTATTGGTTCCTTTCTGCACACTCGTAGCTAATTACCCATATATATGGTAGAGTGGATGGTGCTTGCCCAAACTGTATGGAAACTTGGGGTGTCAAGGGGTTTCCTGAGGAAGAAACTTGCGGTGGGCTATAATGAAATAGCATCAGAAGCGGGTCAATTTCTGGTTTGATTTTGCAAATTGTATCTAAATAATTTACTACTTTAGCCCAGAAAGCTGAAATTGCAGGGCATGTCCATAGACAATGAAACAAATCCGCCTCTGGAAAAGTACATTTGGGGCATGTAGGGGAGTAATGAGGAGTAGAAACTTTGTATTTTATATTGAATGCATATATGGCTCTATGGATAAGTTTTAATTGTGCTTCTCTCCAATTTTCCCCTAAGATCAATTTATGAGCCATACGATACCCCTCCCACAAAAATTTTCTATATCCTCCCCCTGAATATCCCTCGACCACCTTGTCAAATTGTTGGAAGCTTTAGTTGTGATGCAAATCTGCTGTAAATTTGATTGTATTACTGATAAAGACAGCCTAGAAGTTTGCGGAGAAAGGAATTTATCAAAATCATTTAAGGAGTAAATCAGCGGGGATTTGCCTCCCTCATCTCGGACATATGACTGAAGCTGACCATAGTACAGGAAGTGATGTTTGGGAATACCGTATTTACAGCAGATCTCAAGGAAGGACATCAATCTGTTTTCTCTCAGGTCAATGATATTCCCAAGTCTTTTTATCCCTTTTTCTTTCCAATCCAAGAAACCACCATGGGCGATACTAGCCTGAAACCCAGGGAGGCCCCATAGGGCATATATTTTGACACACGATAGGGCACCTGGAATAATTTACAAAGTTCTTTCTAGGCTATTACCGTGTATCTAACTGTTCTGCTTGATTTAATTTTTGGGGGGACATTTTTAATGGGGTATGCATTAGACCTACCAAATCCCACGGTTCTGCAAAAGATGACTCCAGGGTATAGTTCAAGTAAAAGCTAGTGCCATTTATCCAGTCCCTTATATTTCGGGTTAGACAAGCTAAATTATACCAGCGAATATTAGGGACAGCTAACGCTCCCCATTCTTTTGAAAGGTGGAGCTTGGAAAGTGCAATTCTGACCTTCCGATGCTTCCAAAGAAAATTTGAAAAAGCTCTGTTAAGGGTTTGTATATCTGAATGTTTTAACAGCCTTGAGTGAAGAGAATTCTTTGTGCTTAGATGACTGTGATGATTTAGAGACTGCAATCCTAGGCAGTAAGAAAAAATTTAAAAGACGATCCACCACATTCCCACCTTTCTCCATTTGTCCGGGGGTTCAGACTTTTATTTCCTTGGTGGAAAAAGATATAAGGAATTTATGGTTGGAATATGGCTATAAATCCAACCTTGAACCAGGTGAAAAAGCGGCATTACAAGATTTCCAGAGGAATGAGCGTTTGATCATTAAGCCCTCGGACAAAGGGGGCAATGTGGTAGTAATGACGGTGGAACAATATCTTTACATGTGTCATAGAATTTTGGGCAATAGGGAGTGCTATCGTAGGGTCTTCCCATCCAGGATAATTGAGAACCAGCGGGCCCTTTTCTCATTGATTGATGGAGCGGTTGCGACTGGGACCATCGATGCCAATATAGGAAAATTCCTTAAAATTGATAACCCTGTAACTCCAACCTTTTATGCTTTACCCAAGGTCCATAAGTGTCTACACAAGCCACCAGGTCGCCCAATTGTTTCGGGATGTGGGGCCCTTACCGAAAATATTAGTAGATACGTAGACCATTTCTTGCAATCCCACGTCCAGAGGTTGCCTTCATATGTGAAGGATACGACACATCTTTTGAGCATTTTAGAAGGTCTACAGTTACCCCCTGGTTCTCTTCTAGTGACCCTGGATGTGGAGGCCCTGTACTCTAGTATACCACAAAGCAAAGGGGTAGAGGCAGTAGGAAGATTTCTCTCGGAGATGGATATTGGTGAGGAGGAACATAATCATTTTCTTTTGGATTTGCTGTCCTTTATTTTGGAGAATAATGTTTTCATTTTTGATGGGTGCCACTACCTCCAGGTGCAGGGCGCGGCGATGGGCACCACCTGTGCCCCGTCGTTTGCGAACCTGTACCTGGGGGAGTGGGAACGACACGTTTTTGGCGACGATTCTTTGGTCATGTACCTGTGCCATATTGTGTCATGGCACAGGTACATAGACGATATCCTGGTCTTTTGGACCGGGGGTGTTGATCTTCTGAGTGATTTCATTATGACACTTAATCAGAATGACCTTAATCTTAAATTTACTATGAATAATGACTTTAAAAGTGTATCCTTTCTGGACCTTAAAGTAAGTGTGAATTCAGATGGGTACATTAGCACACAATTGTACAGGAAAGAGACAGCTACGAACTCTTTTCTGAAAGCCGACAGTCGTCATCCACAACATACGATTCGTGGAATCCCAATAGGACAATATCTTAGAGTCCGTCGTAATTGCTCTAATGAAAAAGATTTTGAAAGGGAAGCAAAGCTACTAAGAGCACGGTTTCGTGAAAGAGGCTACAAGGATAAATGGCTTAAAAAAGCATATAAGAGAGCCAAAAAATACCCCCCGTACTGACCTATTGAAATTGAATAGGAATAACAATAACAAGAAAACTAGTGCGGTGGAACAGACTGTTGGCTTGAACGAGGAGGTTTGTTTGGTTACGCGGTACAATGATCAGGAGACTAAAATTGAGAACATCGTACGGAGACACTGGCATGTACTCTGTAGCGATCCTTCAGTGAAGGGTTTAGTATCAGATCAATCACAAATTACATACAGACGTGCTAGGACATTAAAAGATCTAATGACAAATAGCCACTTTGATCGCTGCCCAAAATCTAATCACTGCACTGTGGTGGGTACCTACAGTTGCGGTGGATGTGTATATTGTAGATTTTTGATGGTAGGACCTGAGGTTGCGCTCCCTGATGGACGCATGTGGAGATTACGCCATTTTGTTAATTGCAACACGAAAGCGGTTGTATATATGTTGAGATGCAGATGTGGTTGCTTTTATATAGGTAAAACCTATTGAGAATTCAAAGAACGCATAAAAGAACACACGGCCGATATTAGGGGGTGCAACTTCAGGTCCCCTATATCTCGACATGTAAATTTGAAACATAGAGGCGATGAGGATTATGTTCGATTCGTGGGTTTGGAGAGAATCCATGCACATGTAAGGGGAGGAGACATTGACAGACAGTTACTTCAAACAGAGTTGAAATGGATCTTCGAATTAAAAGCTACCCAGGGTAAGGGTCTCAATGATGCAGTGCATTATGGAGCCTTCTTACCTCCTTACTAACCAATTTTAATTAAAATATGTAAAAATTAGCTGAATTGGTGCTTTGCGCCCCCCCCCCCCCCCACTGGTCTCTCTCCCCCGCCCTCTGCCTCCCCCGTGTGTTTGGGGTGTTTCTCCCATTTTATATAGCATGTCCTGTTTTCTTCTGTATTTATATTTGGATGTGCAGTGGTTTTTGTCCACTTTGTTTTGACTGCTCTATTTTTGGTCTCGCTGCGGTGGGTGTGCCATTATTTTGCGCAATGTTATGTGCATATATGGCGGACTCACGCTGCATTTTGAGACTATTGAATAGTTAACCATTTACCATTCTGTTATTGTTATTATGCATTTTTCATTTTGAGTCCGTCTTGGGCTCTTGTCATTGTTTGTTTGTTTTTTGTTTTTTGTTTTCTTGTTTTTGTTTTACTTTTGTTCCTCCTTTGCCCTCTCCATAGAGTGGAATGCCCGATGGAGTATATGGATTCCCGCGGGCATCCCGACCTTTGCCCCTGCAAGCTCCGCCCTCTTGGGCGGGTGGCGCTGGGGTGCATTGACACAGCCGAGCGCTCCAGTCCTTTCGCCGGCTGAGACGCATTTCCTTGCGCTCCGCGGTGGCACGCATGACGTATGCCGTCCCGCCCACTGTGCGCACGGTGGACAGGCAGTGGTGACGTCGGCTGTGCTGATTGGAGCAGTTGACGCTGGCTGGGGAGGATAAATGAGGAAGTTATATACACATTTGCAATGGCGGCCCTGACGCTTGTATCCAGGGCACCTTTACACTACGCTGTTCCATCTGAAGAGGCTGATATGAATCAGCGAAACATGTCATGGAGTGAGCGTTTGTGAAGCTCTATCTTTACAAAAGCATACATGCGCATGTTTTTTCAACTTTGCAATCTACGTTTTTTCTGCAAACTATCTTCATACCAGTGATCTGCCATTTATGTTGGAGGACTGATATCCCTAACTTTTCCCGCCCCCCCCCCAACAAATACAACCCCCCCCTCCCTAAACTAATCCTCTCCCCCCCCTCCCCCTCCCCTCTCCGTCCTCTTTGCTGCCATTACATTGGAGTACCAGATTTTTAGCCAGGGTGGAGGACTGCAGCCTCCTTAGGGCCTTTGTTTGGATGGGGTGTTTCACCTATTTTAAATCTGTATTATGTGATTTTTAATTGTGTGATTTTTTGATATGTTGGTATTTAGGAGTTATGGATATAATATTAATAAAGTTAGTTTTTTGTATGCACCCAAGAGCCAATTTTTCTTTTTTGTGGTTATTATTTTTAACAGCAAGGGTAGTGTTTGTAGTGGGTAAAGTAACCTTCCAAAACTAACTGATTTTATTAGCGCCATTCTACCCATAAGATTTATAGGTAGTGTTTCCCAACTATGTAACTGTCTTTTGATGTCTGAGATGAGGGGTTGATAATTCAACGCATAAAGTTGACCAATATCTTTATGGAGCTTTATTCCCAGATAAGTAACTTGAGTGCAAATTTTTACTGGTATTTGAGAACTATCAATTGAAGGCGCTGTTGGGGATAGGAACATGAGTTCGCTCTTTGCGATATTTATTTTGAAACCACTATAGCTCCCAATCTCCTGGATCACATTAAGTACACGGGGCAATTTAGTATTAGGGTCATTCAAAAATAAGAGTACGTCATCCGCGAACAAGGCCTGTGCCACCATAGCCCCCCCAATATCTATTCCTTCATTTTCTATTGCTAATAATCTAGCCTTTGGTTCTAAAGCCAAGCTAAATAATAATTGTGACAGGTGGGCACCCTTGGCGAGTTCCCTTTTCCAAGGTTATAGTATTAGATAGAAAACCTGGGGTATATATCCTTGCTCCCGGGGCTGTATGCATTGCCATTATCTGTTTGCGTATTGACCCACTAAAACCCATTTTGTCTAATACCAATTTCAGCCATACCCAATCTACGTTATCGAAGGCCTTTTCGGTGTCTATTAAAAGAATTGCGCTATTTTTACATGATTTAGGGTAGGGCTTTACGTAGTCTTGCACTAGTAACAGTTTGCGTATATTGGGTAGGCCTTTACGTAGTCTTGTACTAGTAACAGTTTGCGTATATTGGCCACTGCCGAGCGGTTCCGTACAAAGCCTACTTGATTTGGGTCTATCAACCTGGGTAGAATATTCGCAAGCCGATCTGCCACAATTTTGGAGAGTAACTTTAAATCTTGGTTGATCAAAGAAATTGGTCGGTAAGAGCTTGGCAGCAAGGGGTCCTTTCCTGGTTTGAGAAGAAATTTTATATAGGCCACATTTGCAAAATTCGGTTATTTCCCTTCTTTTAAAATGTTGTCAAATAGGGATTTTAAATAAGGAATCAATTCCAGACGCAAAAGTTTAAAGAATTCAGGGGTAAACCCACCTGGGCCTGGGGATTTCCTGTTTTTTAGTTGCTTTATAGCATCACTAATCTCTTTCTCCGTAATTGGAGCATTTATTTCAGACAATTCGTCATCAGAGAGTGTGGGAAGTGGAATTTTGGCTAATAGAGCTAGTCTTTTCTCTAATGATCTGCTTTCAGATGAATTTGTGTAAAGAGCTTTATAAAAATCTCGGAAACTAGAGTTGATTTCCTTGGGGTTGTTTATAATCTGGCCTGAGGGAGAGCGCAGTGATGTAATTACGGTAGACTGAAAGGGGGGTTTATCCAGTTTTGACAGGAGAGTAGAGATGTCGCGAACCTTCGATTTTCGGTTCGCGAACCCGATTCGCGAACATCGCGGAAGGTTTGGTTCGTGGAAAAGTTCGCGAACCGCAATAGACTTCAATGGGGATGCGAACTTTGAAAAATAGAAAAAATTATGCTGGCCACAAAAGTGATGGAAAAGATGTTTCAAGGGGTCTAACACCTGGAGGGGGGCATGGCGGAGTGGGATACATGCCCAAAGTCCCGGGGAAAAATCTGGATTTGACGCATAGCAGCGTTTTAAGGGCAGAAAACACATTGAATGCTAAATTGCAGGCCTAAAGTGCTTTTAAACATCTTTCATGGGTATACATCAATCACGGAGTGTAATTAGTGTTCTGCTTCACACTGACACACCAAACTCACCGTGTAACGCACCGCAAACAGCTGTTTGCGTAGTGACGACCATGCTGGACTGGTGCACACCGTGGCCAGAGTGTAGGCCGTGGCGTTTTTCAAGCCCATATGGCCGCCGGGCTGTGGTAGCTCAATGATAGAACAACAGTGACTGTCAAGCTGATCAAATTTGGTCTGACCACAATGAAGCAACGACCTTATTATCTTTTGTGTGCCACCCCCACCCGAGACACTCAAATAGACGGCGGTCATTGTGATACACAAGCCCCTTCACTGCGGCAAGGTAATGATCATGAAGGGGGATGGGCACATGTACATGCCTTTTGTTTTTTTGTTGCAGCCACCCGCAGTGCAGCCAGAACAATTAGGCAGGCATGTACACGCACCAGAAAAATTAGTGTAGCAGCCGCTGCTAGCAGCGGCCTTAAAAATTCAGGAATCCGCCTAGAGTCCTGGACCTTGTTGGTGGTGGCGGAGAAGGCAAGCGGCCTGCAGGCAGAGATGCTGTGTGTGGGGACTGACTTAGTCTTCGGTCGTGCAGTAGCCCTCCGGAATCCATTCCTCATTCATTATGATAAAGGTCAGGTACTGAACACTGTCGTGACTTAGGCGACTTCTCAGTAACTATGCCTCCAGCTGCACTGAAGGTCCTTTCTGACAGGACGCTTGTGGCAGGGCAAGAGAGAAGTTGTATGGCATATTGGGACAGCTCTGGCCACAGGTCAAGCCTGCGCAACCAGTAGTCCAAGGGTTCATCGTCGCTTTTCGCATTGTCTACATCCACACTCAAGGCCAGGTAGTCGGCTACCTGCCGGTCCAGGCGTTGGTGGAGGGTGGATCCGGAAGGACTATGACGAGGAGTTGGACTAAAGAACGTCCGCATGTCCGACATCACCCTGAGATCGCTGGAGCATCTTGTCCTTGCCTGCGTGGACTTGGGAGGAGGAGGGTTACTGCCAGTGGTACCTTGATTGCGTTGTGCAGCCACATCACCCTTAAATGCATTGTAAAGCATCATCGACAGCTTGTTCTGCAAGTGCTGCATCCTTTCCGCCTTGTGTTAAGTTGTTAACAGGTCCGCCACTTTGTGCCTGTACCGAGGGTCTAGTAGCGTGGCCACCCAGTACAGGTCATTCGCCTTGAGTTTTTTGAAACGGGGGTCCCTCAACAGGCTGGATAACATGAAAGAGGACATCTGCACAAGGCTGGATGCAGACGTACTCTCCATCTCCTCTTGCTCTTCCTCAGTGACGGGATGCAACTCCTCTTCCTCTCCCCAGCCACTAACAATACCACGGAAACGTGGAGCAGCAGAAGCCCCCTATGACGGCTGCCGTGGTTGTTCTTCTTCCGCCGCCTCTTCCTCCTCCACAGAAACACCTTCCTCATCATCACCATCATCAGAGTCTGACTCCTCTCCTTCCCCAAACGACTCCTCTTCTTCCTCCTCCTCCTCCCCCCTCTGTGCTGCCACAGGTGTTGTGGGAACATCGGGTTCGGGTGTAAATGGCTCCCACGACTCCTGCTGCCGTAACTCTTCTCGTTCACGCTCCTCCACAGCTGTATCCAACACTCTACGCACGGCACGCTCCAGGAAGTAGGCGTAGGGGATCAAGTCGCTGATGGTGCTCTCATCGCGACTCACCAGTTTGGTCACCTCCTCAAAGGGCTCCATGACCCTGCATGCATTTTGCATCAGTGTCCAGTTGTTGGGCCACAACATCCCCATCCTCCCAGATTGTGTCCTTGTACTGTAATGATACAGGTACTGGGTGACGGCTTTCTCCTGGTCTAGCAGGCGAGAGAACATCAGCAGGGTGGAATTTCAGCAAGTCGGGCTATCGCAAATCAGGCGTCTTACCGGCAAGTTGTTTCTACTCTGAATGTCCGCAAAGCGTGCCATGGCCTTGTAAGAGCGCCTGAAATGCCCACACAACTTCCTGGCCTGCTTCAGGACGTCCTCTAAGCCTGGGTACTTGGACACAAATCTTTGCACGACCAGATTCAGCACATGTGCCATGCAGGGTATGTGTGTCAGCTTTCCCAAATTCAACGCAGCAATGAGATTGCTGCCGTTGTCACACACCACGTTGCCGATCTCAAGCTTGTGCGGGGTCAGCCATTGCTCCACCTGTTTGTTAAGAGCAGCCAGGAGAGCTGCTCCAGTGTGACTCTCCGCTTTCAGGCAAGACATGTCTAACACTGCGTGACACCGTCGTACCTGGCATGCAGCATAGGCCCTGGGGTGCTGGGGCTGTGTAGCTGGAGAGGAGATCGCGGCACCAGCCAAGGAGGAGGATGACGACAGCGAAGCGGTGGTAGCAGGTGGAGAGGAGGTGGCTGGATGCCTGCCTGCAAGCCGTGGAGGTGTGACAAGTCGGTCCGCTACGCAGCCACGTACTCCCTGCTTGCTGCCATCGGTCACCAGGTTGACCCAAAGGGCTGTGTATGTAATGTAGTGGCCCTGCCCGTGCTTGGCAGACCAGGCATCCGTGGTCAGGTGGACCCTTGATCCAACGCTGTGTGCCAGAGATGACACCACTTGCCTCTCAACTGCACGGTAGTTTGGGTATGGCCTTTTGTTAAAAATAATTGCGGCCTGGTATCTTCCACTGCGGTGTACCAATGGCCACAAACTTACGGAAAGCCTCCGACTCCACCAGCTTGTATGGCAATAGCTGGCGAGCTAATAGTTCCGCCACGCCAGCTGTCAGACGCCGGGCAAGAGGGTGACTGGCAGACATTTGCTTCTTACGCTCAAATACTTCCTTCACGGACAGCTGGGTACTGCTGTGGGCAGAGGAGAAGGAACCGCTCAAGGGAAGAGGCGGTGTGGAGGAGGGTGGCTGTGAAGGTGCAAGTGAGAAAGTGGATGAAGACGATACACCTGAAGGAGGAAGAGGAGAAGGAGGGTGGCTTGTCTTTTGAGGGGTGCTGCTTTTCCTCAGGTGTTCTTGCCATAGCTGTTTGTGCCTTCTCTCCAGGTGCCTTCGTAAGGCACTTGTCCCTACGTGAGAGTTGGCCTTTCAATGGCTCAATTTTTGCTGGCAGAGACAACAGATGGCTTTGCTCCGATCTGAGACACACACGTGAAAAAATGTCCAAACCGCTGAGCCCCCCTGGGGTGATGGCGCTACGGTGGCATCAGCAGCTGACGTTGAAGGGCATGTTGGCTGGCTGGCCATAGCTGGCGATACATGGCGCCGGACACTGCCTCCAGCTGTTTCTGAGGACGATCTCCCTCTGCTTCTATCATGGAGTCGTCTCCTCCTACTCCTCTCTGACTCCTCCTCTGAACTGTCCCCCTGGTCATCTCCTCTACCGGGAACATATGTGGTATCCGTATAATCATCATCATAATCCTGGCCAGCTGCGCTTTCCTCAGACACCTCCTCAACTGCACCAATCAGGTGGTTCATCATCCCCCTCCTCCATACTATTGCCACTTAACTCAGACGTATGAGGTGGTGTACCTGCGCCTTCTTGTTGTTGTTGCAGTAGTGGCTGGGAATCAGTGATTTCACCACCACCACCAAATAACTCCTGCGAAGTGTCAAATACAGCGGATATGGTGCTTGTTGTAGCGCTGGTGGCTGCGGGAGATGAGGTGTTCTGTGTTAAATATTCAAGCACCTCCTCACGATTTTGGGTAGTGATGGCACGTGCCTTCTTCTGAGCACTGTATTTTGGGCCAGGTCCGCACGAAATCACAGCAACACCACCTCGCACAGCCACAGACCTGCTGGTGCCTGGTGGCCTTCCTCTGGGTCTGCCTCTACCTCTTCCTCTACCTGGTTTGTCCATCTCGGGGGGATGCTAGGTATATGCAGTGAGGTGGGTTCACTCAACACAACAGCTAGTTAGATGCAGTGAGCTGGGTTCACTCAACACAAAGCTAGGTATATGCAGTGAAGAGGTGGGTTAAGTAAACACAACAGGTACTGGGGTATATGCAGTACTGGGTAGTACAATGTGCAGCTCCCTGTCATACACACAGGTAGTCACTGAATGTGCTGGGCTGCTGGCAGTGGCACACACACTATCAATTAGCAAGGCTGTGCATGCAACAAAAGTGTCAGTTTGACACACAGAAAAAAAAATATGTCCAGGATGAGCTCTGAAAAGAGCTGTTGCTGTTGATGGGTGCTTTAAAAGCAATAATAATCAGTCAGGAGCAAGCAAAGCAGCCTAAAACCTAACTAATCTGTCCCTAGGAGAACAAGTCTGCAGCAGCTGTCCCTTTCCTCTCTCTAGCAGGCACACGAGTGAGTAAAAATGGCCGCCGGACCCTGCCTTATATAAGGGGGGGTGGGGCTCCAGGGCTTAGTGTAGCCTGAATGGCTACAATGTGCCTGCTGACTGTGATGCAGAGGGTATAAATCTTTATAGGATTTTACGTACATTTCCCTGTTGTTAAAGGTTGCGTCTGAAATAGATTTAGCTTTCAGCCAATTCATCCTGAATTCTGGAGTGGGGTTATCTAGATATGATTTATGTGCAGAACGTAGGTCATTCAGAGATTTGGTGTATGCTTTATGTGATTGCTTATGCTTTCCTGCAATGTAGCTGTAAGGCTTGGTGGTGTATTCTCCACAGTCAGCATGCAACGCATGAGCTGACGTGGAGGAGGTACACACACTAGCACAAGGAAACAGGCTATCCCTAGTATAGTGGAGGGGAGGACTGACTCCAAAAGGAGATTGTGGCGCACAGGGCCGGTGCAGATCCGACAGCCACAAACAATGCTTTTGCGATAACGTCTCAGCGCAAGGTAGCGCTGAGCGCATTAACCAGAACTGAGGAGATCAGGACAGGTAGACAGAATAAACGCTTGCTAGCTAGCCGCTACTTAGTGACAGCAAGCGTCCACAACAAGACTGGAATGGGGCAGCCAATGCGTTTGCAGCGATGGCGTGCCTCACAAAGACAGGACAGGATAGTCAGGAAATAGCAGGATCAAGATAGATGAACGTAACACAGACAAATATACAATAAGTATGTTTTCCTAGCGTATTACAATTACAGCTATCAATGAAACTATTTGTAACGTCTGACTAACATATGTATATATCGGCAATGAACCGATATATGGCATAAGCAGGAACTCTGACTAGGACAGGAGTAATACAGGGAACAGGACTCAGAAGGATTCGCTATCTCTTCGCAGAGATGAACGCAATCCACAAACGGTAACAGAACAGGATTCAGAAGGATTCGTTATCTCTTTGCAGAGATGAACGCAATCCACAAACGGTAACAGAACAGGATTCAGAAGGATTCGTTATCTCCTCGCAGAGATGAACGCAATCCACAAACAGGACCAGGAACAGGATAACTAGCTCAGCACGGGTGATCAACGTGCTAGAACTGACTAACTGCACACAGGATATAAACAGTTCGTGTACGTATACATCGGCGACACCGATGTATCCACGTAACACGAATACAAGGAAAATAATAAACGTGCTGGTATGCATATATATTGGCAATGAACCAATATATGATGCAAAGACCAGCAAAGTATCTTTAGAACAAGAAACACGATCGGGGGCTGAAGCAACAGCAAGACAGGCTTAAACTGAAGCTATGAAAACCCGAGGAGTCCTGCAGGAAGCAGATCTTTATACTGAGGTCATCCAATGGGAGCAGACATGCAGATTCCCACACAGGTGAATGATAATCAGTCACAAGCTGACAGCAGGGAAAGGCAGACAAAGCTATGCAGCTTGCATAGAAAGAGATCAGAACTACCTGAGCTGCAGCACTACCTGCTGCAGCAGCGATCATGACAGTAGCTAATGATTTTACCCCTAATGGTAGGTTTGGCAGCCTCCCAGAATAAGAAAATATCCTTAACATGCTCTTTATTTTCCTCTTTGTATTCCCACCACCAATTGAGTAAGAGCTGAGAAAACCATTTCATACAAATAAGATGGAAATTTCCAAATAATATCTGTCCCTCTAGGGATTATTGGGGAGTATTCAATTTGGATCAGTGCATGATCAGATATAATTAGGTCAGAGATGGTAGCCTTGAGTAAGATAAGGCAAAAACTAAAAACCTGGTCAAAATTACCTCTCTCTCCGGTGGCAAGAATTAACTTGCTAAAAATGGTGACTATGCCCCAACTATTCTACGCCCTTCACAATGCACCAACATGGCTCAACCTCAAGCTGTTTAAAACCTTGGACAAAATATTTAGACAATTTATCTGGGGAGAGGGTAGAATTAAAATAAAGCTCCAATATCTACAAAATACGAAGGAAGAAGGTGGGCTGGCAGTTGTAAACCCGTGGGTGTTTTATTTAGCGGCACAGGCCCAACATTTGGTGGGATGGGAAAATGAGGAGTTGACAGATTCTAGCAGGTTACTACTCAATTATTTTTTGGGGAATAGATCCATCTATGCAGCTTTAGAAAGCAGGCAACCGGGGACTATCCCCTAACACACCTCCAACTGTCTTGATGATACATAAAATATGGAACCGCTTACGCATCATGCAAGATATAAAGGGTATAACAACATACACGCCCCTGCAAGACAATAAACGTATGATTGAAATATCAAAACTAACCTTTCTGAAGACATGGGTTAAGGAGGGAATTTCCTCCTTGGGAGATATATTAGAGAGAGGGACCTTAAAAGCACTATCTGAAATACTGGACCTTATGGGGAAAAAGGAAAGAACACCCATGCTAGAATATCAATATCTTCAGCTGTCACATGCACTGCATAAGCAAAAAGAATCGCATTCCTTACTAGTATACCCATCTCCTATCTTTAATCTTATAGCACAGTACAATGTAAGAAGTGGATTTATTTCAACATGCTATGCTATGATCCTTGGGCAGTTTTTAAAGAAATTCCCTCTCAAGTGCTATAATCACTGGGTGCAGGAATTGGGTGAACTGACAGAGGAAGAATATTAGCCGCTGTCCCACTGGTATCGTCAAATGCCTCCCAAAAACTGTCACAATTGAATATTATCTACAGAAATTTATTAACCCCTCAAAGAATGCTTGCAATGAAAAGGCGAGAGGATCCAATATGTCCAAAATGTAGGAGAGACTATGGAGATCTGCTCCACATGCTGTGGAAATGCCCAAAACTGCAAAGATATTGGGGAGAGGTACTGGGTGTTATAAAACTAATTTCAAATCAACAATTTACCAGTTCTGTTAAAACATGTATATTGGGATTATTAGCAGGGGTAGATAGCCAGGACCACATACAATTAATGATTCACCGTTTACTATTCCAAGCAAGAAAACTTATATTGGTAATGTGGAAAGATCCAAACCCACCTACGAAAAATTTGTGGATTAAACAAGTTAACACTTATCTCAAGATGGAAAAATTAATATACGCTCATAGAGGGCCCCCCCATAAATATGAAAAAATCTGGAATGGGTGGCTGGATACTCCAGGCTTGGCTGAATTTTCCATGATACAAGATAGACTATTAGGGGGTATACAATAAAGTGAACAGGAAAGTCCAGAATAGCTCACATATTCAGTTTGTATCTATGCACTCTAAGAGAAGATAGTATTTAGGTACTTTATCGCTATGAGGCACATATGACTTTTCGGATAAAGAAAGTGGTGTATGTTTAAGCTGTTTAAAATCTATATTTTTGGCTCACTGGATGAGCATCGTTTTGCTGCTGTGTTAAAGAGGAGCTGTTAGGTATAAGGTCTCAGAGAAAATAAACACATATATCAGTAGCTAAAGATTGGCTGTACTTACATTACATATGCATTTCACTGTCCACGTTTGGATTTCACAGAATTTGTATATAGTATATGCAGAGATAGATGCTCCTGACAGCTCATGGCAGGCTCCATGTTTTTCTGTCAAATGTGTCGTCATGTCCTGCCTGCTTCCTGATCACAGATAAGCTCGTACTTGAACAACACAGTGTGCAGTGAATATTAATGAGCCATGTGGCTAGGAACAATAGCTGACTCCTGCAGTGTACTCTGCCCGGAGATTTATCAGTGCTACGAGCTGGACTGATTACAAGCTGCTGTAACGTCTCATTAGCAGCCGAGGGGAGGGCCCCAGAATGCTTTGCAGTATAGTATGCGGCTTGCGTCCTCTTGGGTTTTAACAGCCTTACTGATAAGCACACATCAAAGGTAACTGAGATTTTTATCTTCACTAATGGCTTTTGGGCTTCCTTCTAAACTGTTTAACACAGGAGAATAGAGGTTTAAATTAGCTTCTGCAGCCTGACAGTTACTCTTTAAGGTGTTAAGAAATAATCTGTAATTGCTCCTTTAATATTTTCAATAAAGGCTGATTTAAAAAAAGAGATGGTAGCCTTAATAACTTGTGGCATGGCCTGTGGGGAAACAAGAAAATAGTCTAATCTCGTCCAGACATTATGTGGTGCTGAGTGAAAAGTAAAATCCTCTCCATCAGGATGAAGCAGCCTCCAGCTGTCACTTAACATGGATGATTGCAAGTAATCTTGAAATAATGCTGACTTGGAGAGCGTTAGGGGACTAGGATGAAGTTTTGAAGACCTATCTGCACGAGTACTGGCAAGAGCATTAAAATCGCCTCCTTGTATTATCTTAGCTGGGCCAGGTGATAGAGTAGCTGTCAATAAGGAGGTAAAAAAAGATTTGTCTTCCTCAGTTGGTGCATAAACATTAAATAATGTAATAACTTCTACTAAATTTAACTGGAGCCTCACCCAGCGGCCTTCTTCGTCTGAGGGTACATTTGAAACTTTCCCTTGCAATTTTTTATGTAATAAAATAAGGACCCCTGCCTTACGGCCCTGCACTGGTGACCCGTATACCTGACCCACCCATGACTTCCTCATGTACCTGAACTGCTCAGAAGATAAATGGCATTCCTGTAGGAAAGCTATATCTGACTTCAGCGTCTTCAAGTGCCGTAGCACTATGGACCGTTTACCTGGGGAGCGAAGCCCCTTAACATTCCAGGACGTTATACACAGTGACATTTCAGACTAGAGTTATACCAAGTTGTGCAGTAGTCAAACCTTTGAGATGACATTAACCGAAGGAAACCGGAGATGACCGATACCCCATAAACAGCCCCAAAACCCACTCCCTTCCCCTTTTTTGACCCTAGACCCTTAAGGGGTCTAATACCTTGCTTCTTTAAAGAGAGTGAAAAACAACAAAGAAGGAACATCATAAAAAAAAAATAGCAACAAATAGAACACATGCTCATGACTTCACTTTTCCCCGGATGGCGACCTACCCTCTCGACTCCAAAACCGAGACCCTCCCCCACTTAAGGCTTTTAGTTAGTATTAACGTAAGAAGAAACACCTGAGAAAAAATCAAGTTATAAAATATGTAGCTCTTCTATCTAGAATAACTTATAACCATTTTACTTGAAATGAAATTGAAATAAAATGAAATTAACAAGCTGACACATCATTGCATTCCAGCGGTTCTGGAGGTGTGTTTAGCTTCTAAGGGTACAATGGTTAATTTGCATATAATCAGCAGTGATGCACTGGGAGACATCTCAAGCTCACTCCAACCTGAATTATCGCAAATTCTTTCTGTTTTAAGAAAGAAAATGTAACGATCGGTGAAGCACAGAGAGGATCTGATTACCAGTGATCTGCAGAATCACTGGGAATACAGATGTATACCAGATTATACGTGATCTGCAGTATCACTGATAATCCGATATACTAGCTAACCTCTGTTCACCTGAGTAGAGTGTAGTGTTTGGTGTAACAGTAACACTTTGAGGACTAGGCCTCAGTGCAGCAAGGAGTACTGCACAGATTCCTTCCGCAGACCTGAGCTCTCCAAGACGGGAGGAGTCAGACTGACAGTAGGAAGGACAGACTGAAAGTAACCTTCAGGAGGAAGGATCACTAACAGAGCGAGGAACCGCCTCTAACAGTAAGGTCGGTTCTCGAGGTCAGACAAGCCAGGTCGTACACACACGGACAGATAAAGTACAAGATCAGAAGGCAAAGGCGGAGTCAAAGTACAAGCAGGGTTCAGCAACGGGGTATCAGAAATATCGGGGTACAAAATCAGGAGGCAGAAGCAGAGTCAAGGAACGAGCCGGGGTTCGGCAACAGAGTATCAGAAATATCGAGGTGCAAGATCAGAGTTCAGGAGGATAGTCAAGGCAGGCAAAAGTCATAACAGATAATCACAATCAAACTAGTACTTTAACTATCAACAGAATCTAGCTAAGTGTAGGATTACAGCTCCAGCTGGTCCCGGCACACTTGCGGATCTGACTACGGATCTGGGTGCTCCCACATATGTGATCGCACGCCAGACAAAGAGCAAGTGAACAACCAGCAGTATATATACTCTAGGACCTTTCCAGGACCTCCCTAATTGCTGGTCCAATGAGAGCAGTGGAATTTGTCAGCTGACCCAGCTGCCCTTCTAACTGCTATTTAAACTCTGCCTCTGTGCTCGCGCGCGTGTAAGTCTGAATCTTGGTGGACTATCAGTCCCAGCCACACCAGTACTGTCATGCAATGTATCTAGTGCGGGGGCCGCCTCTGATGTGGATTCCGCCGTTACCAATGCGGATTCCGCCGTTACCAATGCGGATTCCGCCGCACTGCCTATGCGGCATGCAGCGTTTTTTCCGAGTTGTGACGCCATGCTGGACGCGGAAACGGCCGCCTCACCTCGAGAGACAGCGGCCTTTCCGCGTTTCCTTATAGTACCCCCCCCCCGAGGAGTGGACTCCGGACAACTCCCACCAGGTTTCTCGGGGTGTAAGGCATGAAACTCCCTCACCAACTCATCCGGGTCAAGTGACGTGTGGACACCCAGACTAGATCCCCTGGCTGAAACTTCCATTCCACGGACCGTCTCTTATCTGCTTGACCCTTCTGACTCTGGAACGCCTTCTGCAAATTCCCCTTAACAATTCCCCAATTGTCCCTGAGTGACCTCTGCCAATCCTCAAGTGCAGGAAATGGGGACGAGACAACTGGAAAAGGGGAGAATTTGGGTGACCTCCCTGTTACAATCTGGAATGGGGAAAACCCAGATGAGGAATTCTTTAAATTATTTTGGGCGAATTCCGCGAAGGGCAAAAATTTCACCCAGTCACTTTGTGCCTCCGCAACGTAACATCTCAGGAATTGCTCCAGAGATTGGTTAATGCGTTCTGTCTGCCCATTCGTCTGTGGGTGGTAGCCTGACGAGAACGACAATTTCATGCCCATTTGGTGACAAAATGCCCTCCAGAATCCAGACACAAACTGGACTCCCCTATCAGACACAATGTCTTCCGGAATGCCATGCAGCCGGAAGACGTGAATGATAAACAATTCGGCCAATTCTTGAGCCGAGGGGAGTCCTTTCAGGGGCACAAAATGGGCCATCTTGCTAAACCGGTCGACTACCACCCAAATAACAGACATGCCTTCAGACCTGGGCAATTCCCCCACAAAATCCATGGACAGGTGGGTCCATGGCTCACTCGGGGTGGGCAAAGGCTGCAACCTTCCTACAGGTGCCAGCCGGGAGGGTTTACTCCTGGCACATACCGCACACTCCTTAACAAACTCCTTGCAATCTGTTGCCAAGGAAGGCCACCAAGCACACCTGGCAATCAGATCCTGCATTCTGGCCGCTCCAGGATGACCAGCATTCTTGTGGGTGTGAAAGAGTTGCAGAACTTGTAACCGGAATGGCAGTGGGATAAACAAGACCCCTTCGGGTTTCCCCTCAGGAACATCCCGCTGAAAGGGACCCAAAATCTCTGTCCAATCCTCCCAAGTCTCCGTGGCGGCTAACACCAGTTTCTGCGGGATGATGGATTCAGGAGCGGGGGGCTGTGCTGTCTCAGGTTCAAAACACCTGGAGAGGGCATCTGCTTTGACGTTTTTGCTGCCTGGAGTGTACGTGATTATGAACCTGAACCTCGTAAAAAATAAGGACCACCGGGCCTGACGGGGACTCAGCCTCTTAGCCCCCTCGGTGTATTCCAAGTTCTTGTGGTCAGTGTAAACAGTGATCGTGTGCTCTGCCCCCTCTAACCAGTGGCACCACTCCTCAAATGCCAACTTAATAGCCAGAAGTTCCCGGTTGCCTATATCATAATTTTTTTCTGCAGGTGAAAACCTGCGGGAAAAATAAGCACATGGGTGTAATCTGCCCTGCATCCCAGACCGTTGAGACAGCACCGCCCCCACCCCAACTTCTGAGGCATCAACCTCCACAATGAAGGGAAAGGATGTGTCAACATGCCTCAAAATTGGTGCTGAGCAAAATAATTTTTTCAATAGAGCAAATGCCGCCACGGCTTCAGGAGACCAGTGGTTGGTATCCGCCCCTTTTTTCGTGAGACTGGTAAGGGGGGCAACTAACGTGGAGTATCCCTTAATGAACCTCCTGTAATAGTTCGCGAACCCTAAAAATCTCTGCAGGGCCTTCAACCCCACTGGCTGTGGCCACTCCAACACGGCTGTGACCTTGGCAGGATCCATTGAGAGGCCCGAGGTGGAAATTACGTATCCCAGAAACGTGACCGTGGTCACTTCAAATATACACTTTTCCACCTTAGCGTAGAGCCTATTCTGTCTTAATTTGTTTAGGACAAATTTCACGTGGACCCTGTGTTCGGAGAGGTTATTGGAGTAAATGAGTATATCATCGAGGTATACCAGTACGAATTTACCCAATACCTCCCGGAATACCTCATTGATTAGTTCCTGGAAGACGGCTGGCGCATTGCACAACCCGAAGGGCATCACTAAGTACTCGTAATGCCTGTCGGGTGTGTTAAAGGCCGTCTTCCATTCATCGCCCCTTCTAATGCGGATTAGGTTGTATGCCCCCCTCAGATCTAACTTAGAAAAGATCTTAGCAGTAGTGACCTGCGTGAATAAGTCGTCTATCAATGGTAACGGATAGCGAATCTTCACCGTGATTTTATTGAGACCTCGGTAATCGATACAAGGTCGAAGACCCCCGTCTTTCTTCTTAACGAAAAAGAAACCGGCCCCAGCAGGTGACCGAGAGGGCCGAATAAACCCCTTGGCCAAGTTGTCACGAATGTATTCCTGCATAGCCAACTTCTCGGGACCGGACAAGTTATACAGGTGACCCCTAGGGGGCATACAACCAGTACGGAGATCAATGGGGCAATCGAACGGGCGATGAGGAGGTAATTGATCAGCAGACTTGGGACAAAAAACATCAGAAAAATCGGAATATACCTCGGGAACACCCTCCACGTAAACCTTGGTCTGACCCAATGTCACCTTCCCCAGACACTGCTGATGACAATGATCGGACCATCTGGTTACCTGGCCTGTAGCCCAGTCGATTTGTGGAGAGTGGGCTTGTAACCAAGGCATGCCTAGGATAATAGTGGAGGTTGACATATGTAAAACGAAAAACTGTAGTTGTTCCCCATGCAGTACCCCTATCGTGACCTTCACCTGCGGAGTCTGTCACAGGGGACGATCCCGTTGCAGAGGGGAATCGTCTACTGCCGTGACCTGAATGGGGGGACTTACTGGAGTGAGAGGAATACCCAACTCCTGAGCAAATTCAAGGTTCATAAAATTGGCCGCTGAGCCGGAATCAATAAAAGCCTCAGTGGCTACAGACTTATTATCCCATGTAATAGTACAGGGGAGAAGTAACTTCTTCTCTTTTTGGGGTGAGAATGATGTGCCTAGGGTGTCACCCCCCACTACTCCTAGGCAGACCCGTTTCCCGACTTGTTAGGGCAGTTTCGCACCATATGCCCTGCTTCTGCACAATACAGGCACAGTTGTTCTGTTATTCTCCGCCTACGTTCCACCTGGGTCAGTTTAGATCGACCAATTTGCATTGGTTCGGGTGGAGGTAAGGCCGGAGAGGGTGACACAGGCGGAGATGCCGTTACTGAGGGTGTAGCAGAAGGTGCCACATACGAAGTCACCCTGACCCGGTGACTGCCCCTAGTCTGCCTCTGATGACGTAGTCGACGATCGACTCAGATGGCCGATGATATGGCCTCATCGACTGTCTTGGGCTCGGGTAAGGTTAACATCAAGTCAGAGACCTCCTCCGACAACCCAGACAGAAAATAATCCATCAAAGCACAATTGTCAAATCTGGTGGTAACAGACCACCTACGAAATTCTGCCGCGTAATCCTCGACTGACCCTCTTCCTTGCCGCAAAAGTTTGAGCTTCCGCTCAGAAGTTGCCGCAAGGTCAGGGTCGTCGTATATCACGGCCATAGCCTTAAAAAATTCCTCTACTGAGGTCAGAGCTGTATCTGTGGGAGACAGGTTGTATGCCCAGGATTGGGAATCCCCAGTTAACAGTGTTTTAATAAAAATGACCCGTTGGGTCTCAGTCCCCGAGGATCGGGGTCTCAACTCAAAGTATGACAACACTCTACTCCTGAAATTCCGGAAGTCAGACTTGTGGCCGGAAAATTTATCAGGTACAGGCATACGTATGTCATCACTAGGAGGGGATCGCACTGAATCAACTGACGTTTGGAGGGTTCGCACGGAGCCTGAAAGGGCATCAATCAAGGCTTTGTGCTGGCCCAGTGCTTGATGGAGGCTATCCACCGAAGTGGCAAGCACACCCAGACGATCAGTGTTTGCGTCCATTTTGTATTTTGGTCTGGCGTTCTGTAACGATCGGTGAAGCACAGAGAGGATCTGATTACCAGTGATCTGCAGAATCACTGGGAATACAGATGTATACCAGATTATACGTGATCTGCAGTATCACTGATAATCCGATATACTAGCTAACCTCTGTTCACCTGAGTAGAGTGTAGTGTTTGGTGTAACAGTAACACTTTGAGGACTAGGCCTCAGTGCAGCAAGGAGTACTGCACAGATTCCTTCCGCAGACCTGAGCTCTCCAAGACGGGAGGAGTCAGACTGACAGTAGGAAGGACAGACTGAAAGTAACCTTCAGGAGGAAGGATCACTAACAGAGCGAGGAACCGCCTCTAACAGTAAGGTCGGTTCTCGAGGTCAGACAAGCCAGGTCGTACACACACGGACAGATAAAGTACAAGATCAGAAGGCAAAGGCGGAGTCAAAGTACAAGCAGGGTTCAGCAACGGGGTATCAGAAATATCGGGGTACAAAATCAGGAGGCAGAAGCAGAGTCAAGGAACGAGCCGGGATTCGGCAACAGAGTATCAGAAATATCGAGGTGCAAGATCAGAGTTCAGGAGGATAGTCAAGGCAGGCAAAAGTCATAACAGATAATCACAATCAAACTAGTACTTTAGCTATCAACAGAATCTAGCTAAGTGTAGGATTACAGCTCCAGCTGGTCCCGGGACACTTGCGGATCTGACTACGGATCTGGGTGCTCCCACATATGTGATCGCACGCCAGACAAAGAGCAAGTGAACAACCAGCAGTATATATACTCTAGGACCTTTCCAGGACCTCCCTAATTGCTGGTCCAATGAGAGCAGTGGAATTTGTCAGCTGACCCAGCTGGTCAGCCGACTCCCTTCTAACTGCTATTTAAACTCTGCCTCTGTGCTCGCGCGCGTGTAAGTCTGAATCTTGGTGGACTATCAGTCCCAGCCACACCAGTACTGTCATGCAATGTATCTAGTGCGGGGGCCGCCTCTGATGTGGATTCCGCCGTTACCAATGTGGATTCCACCGTTACCAATGCGGATTCCGCCGCACTGCCTATGCGGCATGCAGCGTTTTTTCCGCGTTGTGACGCCATGCTGGACGCGGAAACGGCCGCCTCACCTCGAGAGACAGCGGCCTTTCCGCGTTTCCTTATAGAAAACTTTTGTTTTTCTTAACATCTTAGTAAGGGGGCTTTTAGGACCTTTGTAGTCCCTTACACACGCCAATGAGTTCTGGGTCACCATGAGCTTGCTGGTTAGTCTGTACCTCTCGGTGTTACAAGCCCTACTGCATAGAGCCAAATTAATCCATGCCATGCACTGATGAGGATCAAACAATCCGAAACAGTCTGTATGCATGTTGGATTATTATGGCTCTGAACAAATTAACAAGCTGACACATCATTGCATTCCAGCGGTTCTGGAGGTGTGTTTAGCTTCTAAGGGTACAATGGTTAATTTGCATATATTCAGCAGTGATACACTGGAAGACATCTCAAGCTCACTCCAACCTGAATTATCGCAAATTCTTTCTGTTTTAAGAAAGAAAACTTTTGTTCTTCTTAACATCTTAGTAAGGGGGCTTTTAGGACCATTGTAGTCCCTTACACACTCCAATGAGTTCTGGGTCACCATAAGCTTGCTGGTTAGTCTGTACCTCTCGGTGTTACAAGCTCTACTGCATAGTGTCAAATTAATCCATGCCATGCACTGATGAGGATCAAACAATCCGAAACAGTCTGTATGCATGTTGGATTAATATGGCTCTGTACAAATTAACAAGCTGACACATCATTGCATTCCAGCGGTTCTGGAGGTGTGTTTAGCTTCTAAGGGTACAATGGTTAGTTTGCATATATTCAGCAGTGATGCACTTTCTGATTTAAGAAAGCAAACTTTTGTTTTTCTTAAAGAGACTCCATAACAAAAATTTCATCCAGTTTTCTTCCATCCTACAAGTTCCAAAATCTATTCTAATGTGCTCTGGCTTACTGCAGCACGTTTTACTATCACCATCTCTGTAATAAATCAACTTATCTCTCTCCTGTCAGACTTGTCGGCCTGTGTCTGGAAGGCTGCCAAGTTCTTCAGTGTTGTGGTTCTGTGATGCATCTCCCCCCTCCAGACCCCTCTCTGCACACTGCCCCTGTGTTATTTAGATTATGGCAGATTCTCTCTGCTCTATTATCTTTTACAAGCTGGATAAATCCTCCTCTGAGCTGGCTGGGCTTTCACATACTGAGGAATTACATAGAGGCAGAGCTGTCTGCACCCTGCAGGAAGAAAAAGCCTGACACTTCAGTGGAAGATAGCTGCAGGGGGAAAGAAACACACAAATGATCTCTTGAGATTCAAAAGGAAGGCTGTATACAGCCTGCTTGTGTATGTATGCATTTTCTATGAGTGGACATACTGTACATCAACCTACTTCCTGTTTTGGTGGCCATTTTGTTTGTTTATAAACAAACTTTTAAAAACTGTTTTGAACCACTTTTAATGCAGCGGGGAGCGGCGAAATTGTGACAGAGGGTAATAGGAGATGCCCCCCAACGCACTGATATGTTTATTTTGTGCGATTTTAACAATACAGATTCTCTTTAACATCTTAGTCGAGGTACCTGGCAAGGACTACCCGGGGGGGTTGTTTTTCGGTATTTGCTCGTGGAGGACCAACTCTATGGCCTGGTGCACACCAAAAACCGCTAGCAGATCCGCAAAATGCTAGCAGATTTTGAAACGCTTTTTCTTTTAGCGTTTCAGCTACCATTTTGCGGTTTTGGGAAGCGTTTTTGGTGTAGTAGATTTAATATATTGTTACAGTAAAGCTGTTACTGAACAGCTACTGTAACAAAAATGCCTGCAAAACCGCTCTGAACTGCCGTTTTTCAGAGCGGTTTGCGTTTTTCCTATACTTTACATTGGAGGCAGAAATGCCTCCGCAATCCAAAATCTGCAGCAGCCCGGGAATATGCGTTTCTGCAAAAGGCCTCCCGCTCTGGTGTGCACCAGCCCATTGAAATACATTACCCTAGCGCTTCCACATCCGCAATCGGATCTGAAAACGCTTCCGAACCGCTCTGGTGTGCACTAGCCCTATGAGCTCGCTTTTAAAACCCAGCGCTTTCGGTATTGTGATCATACATAAATCACGCAGGGCAGTAGGTGCTATTGATTCTGGCAAACGCACCACTCTTAAATTGTTTCGCCGTGAGCGATTTTCAAGATCTTGTAGCTTGTCGCGAAATTGTTTGTTTTCCTCGAGTAGTTTCGTGTAGTTCTTACCCTCTTTAACCCCCTCATCTTCTATAGCCTGGATTCTATGTTCAGCATGATCCAGTCTTTTGCTGTGAGCCTGTAGCTTGCTGCGTATGTCCTGGATTGATTTGTCTAAGGTAACCTGTAATGTGACCTGCAGCTCTGGAGTAAGCTGCCTGGCCACTTCTGTCGCCAGCCGTTTATAGTCCAGAGACAGCCCTCTTCCCTCACCTGAATGCTGTGAGAAGGACGCTTCTTCAGCGACCCAGTCCGCCGCCTGCTGCGAGGAGGCTTCCCATTCTGGAGACTGGTTCCGTATCTCGTGTGCTGGGGATGTCGCGGCGGCCATCTTGCCAGTCTCCTCCTTCATGCTCTGGGTCTTCCGAGGTGCCGATTTGTGGCAGGGGTGTCAGGGCTATGTCCTGTAGCTCTATCGGGCAAAGCAGGGGGTGCTTTGTGTGGCACTCAGCCTTAGGAGAGGGACTCGGTGCGCGGAGCTTCTCACTCACACTCCCATCACCCGGGCGCCGGAACCGGAAGTTCAGTCAGCTGCTTTCTGTTGGCCAACACTTCAGTTTTACTGCAGACTCAAGTGTCACACCTTCTTAAAAAGTAAGTTTTGGGATCTGGGATCCAGGCTAGGGAGAGACGTTGGCCGGGAACACACTAGGCAGTGTGGTAAAGGTTGTGTTTTGCTGTATATGCTTTTGTGCGTTTATCGCGCATTTTCTGTGCGTTTGCATTTTTCCCGCACATGCGTTTTTCTTGCGTTTTGCATACGTTTTAATGCATTTGTGGTTCGCATATACAAAATGCATATGCAGTTTGTATGGTCTTTTTTATGTGTTTTATGCAAATCACTAGGAAGTCAACAGGTAGCGGAAATACATAATCAAACTTGTTTTTTTTTTAACACATATAAAAATGCATACAAAATGCACTGTCACACTTTCATTATGTGCATTTTTGATGCGTTTTGGAAAAATATGCAAAAAGACCAGCATTTTTAAAAACGCACATTGCTGAACACAAACACGTGTTTTTTCATGCGGCCCATTGGCTTACATTAGGTGTGTTTTCTTCTGCATTTTCCGCAATGTTAGTGTTTCTGCCTAGTGTTTTCCCAGCCAGATGGATTTCTTTGGTCATTAGTTTTATTTCCAGGTTTTACACTTGTGCAAGTGAAGCACAGCTGGGAGGCAGCTCACTTGCTTCTCAAAGCTGCAAGAGAACAGAGATCTTTGAAAACCTGCAGACTGTAAGTTCCAATGTTTTGTTCCTAAGAAAAGGTTGGTTTGTTTTTTTTGTGTGCGTTTTGCTCTTCTTCATCTTCTACTTCTGATATGTGCCCTGTTGATGCTAAATGTATGCAGTTTGTAAAAGGACCAATATAAATGCTGTTATAGCTGCAGTTAATTGGTCTCCTATCAAGCTACACACATATTGCACAGAAACAGGTTAGTATATTGAAGACTTGTGTACCCTGTAAAAACAGGATCGCAATGGAGGGGGAAAAGTTGCATTGGGCTCTATTCATAAAATTTTTGCGCTAAAAAAAATCTTGGAGGGAAAATACCGCATTGGTATTTTAGTCTTTTGTGTGCTAATTCATAAAAATGTTTACACTTGCGATAAAAGGTTGGGGAATTCCCGCACTAAACTAGCGGTGCTGGCTGAGTTGATACATTTTCTCTGTGCAGAGACAGAGTTACTATAAAGGAGGCAGCCCCAACTTCCCTTTAGATGTGCATTTTTGTAAAAACTGCCTCTCCTTGCCCTGAATCTTCTCTGAATCTGTCCGAGGCCCCGTTCACACTGCACGCATTCCAGCCACATTTTGGGAATGCTTGCAGGAGGCCGACACGCACAACATCAGACAGTGCATAGAGTGCACTGTCTGATGTTCACGCTGCATGCATTCCGGACCAGTGCGGTCCGGGAACGCATGCTGCACGAATTTTTTACAGAAATGCATGGCTGACCCATTCACTTCAGTGAATGGGATCAGCCACACAACGCATACAAACGCGGATGGCGTGCGTTCATATGCATTGCGTTTCGAACGCACGGCCGTCCGCGTTTGTAATGTAAACAGGGCCTAAGGCTTCTTGCACACCGAGACGTTGCATTAGGTGCCACGTTAAGGTCGCATAACGTGCACCTAACACAATGTATGGTGCTGCAAGAGCCGACGGTAGAGTGAGCCGCGTTAGGCGGCTCGATTCCTATAATGTCTCCCAGAGTGGTGCTGATTGGCCAGCGGGACCACGTGATGCGGAGCGAGACACTCCGCATCACGCGGTCCCGCCGGCCAATCAGCGCCCGCCAGTACAGTGAATATTAAGTAGCCATGTGCGCGGCTACTGTAGCTGGCTCTCCCCGCCTCCTCTCCGCCCCCCACTGCGCATGTGCAAACAGTCTAACGCGACTATAGCCGCTCCAACGCCGTAGCATGCTGCACTTTGCGCAGAACGTGCAGCGTTACATGTAATGCAACGTGGGCTGTGTGAACAGCCCACTTGTGTTACATTGCTGTGCATTGGGGGAGCGTTACAGGCGCACTAACGTGCGCCTGTAACGTCTTGGTGTGTAAGCAGCCTAATAGTCTTTCTAAACAATCTATTTAATTGACGCAGCTTAGAAGAACTTTCTAGAACCCAAGAGATTAAAAAACACAGCCTTGGTATTCCGGAAAAGTTTTTTGTTCTGTTCTCACTGCTGCTGCCTGGGAGGTCTGTCCCCATTAGCTTGGCTGTTATCCGAATGCTTATCTCCTGTTCTAAACAGCCGGTATTCTCAGTCCCAATTCCACTTGCTCTAATCTTTATGAATTGACATGTAGTGACATGTGTTGAGATAATAACCGCATAAGGCGGTTATTTCCGGCACTGCTCAGGAATTGTAGCTTTTCATGCGGAAACAGCTTTTATGAATTGACACTTTGCTAAATGTTCGGTAAAGTCAGCTGTTTTGAGCATTACCGCATGCGGGAATGCTTTATGAATAGAGGCCATTGTGTGTTATGTGCTTGATGTGAAACATACAATTGATAAAAAGCTTCGCTGTGACTGTAAATGTGCACAGCATATCACATGTTAAACCAACAGATTCTATTGCACCACACTGCTAATACGAACATATGAATATAATTGAATTGCATTTGCTATGCGATTATATTATCCTACCACACCACACTGGGCATGATTCACAAAGCTTTTTCACCTGTTTTCATCTTTATCTGTGTTACATTTTTATGGTCCCAAAGAGCAAAAATCCTTCATAATAAAACCCCTGTGTCTCTGCATCCTGACCCTGTGTGTGTGTCCCTGCTTCCAGACTTGACAGTTAGCTGTCTGTGAATTTCTTTGCATTGTGGGAAATTACAGCTTTTTCCAACTGCTAAGCAAGTAATGCATATACTGTAGACAGTGGTGGAGGATGGGCGAGCGGGACGCATCTGTGCTCGCATTGCTGGAGGGGAGGGGGGGGGGGGGGTGCCCGTGGCCTAGCGCCCAGTTTTTTTAATGGGCGGGCTTTTTTACTAGTATAATACAATTAAGGTAAGAAAAGTAACATTGAAAAGAAGTTAATCAGGAACAACTTATTTTAAATGATTATTTTACTTGTAAATGTGTTGAAAGGTTATTTTTTATCAATTAGGTGATACATTAGTCATTTATTATGATAAGTTTTGTGAATAGACCCCAATGTGTCAGTGTGAATGTAGCCTTAGTATGAAAATCGGCGTTGTCTACTTTAGGGGACCAATCAGGCATCCTCATAGGGAATTGAGCCTTAAAGTGGAGAAGTAGGAGAAAGAAAGGAAGGCGTGGAAGAAAGGAAATTAGAAAGAGCAAGCGTAACCAGCATGCTGGTAGAATAGTAGGGAGGAGAGATGTAGCGAACGGTTCGCCGGCGAACAGTTCCAGGCGAACTTAGGGGGTTCGCGTTCGCCTGCACCAGGCGAACTTTTGCGGAAGTTCGATTCACCCCATAATGCACTATGAGGGTCAACTTTGACCCTCTGCATCACAGTCAGCAGGCACATTGTAGCCATTCAGGCTACACTAAGCCCTGGAGCCCCACCCCCCCTTATATAAGGCAGGGTCCGGCGGCCATTAGCCTCACTCGTGTGCCTGCTAGAGAGAGGAAAGGGACAGCTGCTGCAGACTCTTTCTCCTAGGGACAGATTAGTTAGGTTCTAGGCTGCTTTGCTTGCTCCTGACTGATTATTATTGCTTTTAAAGCACCCAGCAACAGCTCTTTTCAGAGCTCAACCTGTACATTTTTTTTTTCTGTGTGTCAAACTGACACTTTTGTTGCATGCACAGCCTTGCTAATTGATATTGTGTGTGCCACTGCCAGCAGCCCAGCACATTCAGTGACTACCTGTGTGTGTGACAGGGAGCTGCACATTGTACTACCCAGTACTGCATATACCCCAGTACCTGTTGTGTTTACTTAACCCACCTCATCACTGCATATACCTAGCTTTGTGTTGAGTGAACCCAGCTCACTGCATCTAACTACCTGTTGTGTTGAGTGGGAACCCACCTCACTGCATCTTAAGTACCTTTACTGTTCAGTGAACCCAGCTCACTGCATCTAACTACCCAGTACCTATTGTGTTTACCTAACCCACCTCATCGCTGCATATACCTAGCGTTGTGTTGAGTGAACCCAGCTCACTGCATCTAACTACCTGTTGTGTTGAGTGAGAACCCACCTGGCCACTTCACTGCATCTAACTACCTGTTGTGTTGAGTGAGAACCCACCTCACTGCATCTTAAGTACCTTTATTGTTCAGTGAACCCAGCTCACTGCATCTAACTACCCAGTACCTGTTGTGTTTACTTAACCCACCTCATCACTGCATATACCTAGCGTTGCGTTGAGTGAACCTAGCTCACTGCATCTAACTACCTGTTGTGTTGAGTGAGAACCCACCTGGCCACCTCACTGCATCTAACTACCTGTTGTGTTGAGTGAGAACCCACCTCACTGCATCTTAAGTACCTTTACTGTTCAGTGAACCCAGCTCACTGCATCTAACTACCCAGTACCTGTTGTGTTTACTTAACCCACCTCATCACTGCATATACCTAGCGTTGTGTTGAGTGAACCCAGCTCACTGCATCTAACTACCTGTTGTGTTGAGTGAGAACCCACCTCACTGCATATAGCTAGCATACCCCCGAGATGGACAAAATGGACAAACCAGGTAGCGAAGAGGTAGAGGCAGACCCAGAGGAAGGCCACCAGGCACCGGCAGGTCTGTGGCTGTGCGAGGTGGTGTTGCTGTGATTTCATGCGGACCTGCCCCAAAATACAGTGCTCAGAAGAAGGCACGTGCCATCACTTCCCAAAATCGTGAGGAGGTGATTGAGTATTTAACACAGAACACCTCATCTCCCGCAGCCACCAGCGCTACAACAAGCACCACATCCGTTGCATTTGACACTTCGCAGGAGTTATTTGGTGGTGGTGGTGAAATCACTGATTCCCAGCCACTACTGTAACAACAACAAGAAGGCGCTGGTACATCACCTCATACGTCTGAGTTAGGTGGCGATAGTATGGACGTAACGTGTGTGGATGGGGATGATGGTGGACCACCTGAAGTTGGTGCACTTGAGGAGGTGTCTGAGGAAAGCGCAGCTGGCCAGGAGGATTATGATGACGATTATACGGATACCACATATGTTCCCGGTAGAGGAGATGACCAGGGGGACAGTTCAGAGGAGGAGTCAGAGAGGAGTAGGAGGAGACGACTCCATGATAGAAGCAGAGGGAGCTCGTCCTCAGAAACAGCTGGGGGCAGTGTCCGGCACCATGTATCAGCAGCTATGGCCAGCCAGCCAACATGCCCTTCAACGTCAGCTGCTGATGCCACCGTAGCGCCATCACCCCAGGGGGGTTCAGCGGTTTGGAAATGTTTTCACGTGTGTGTCTCAGATTGGAGCAAAGCCCTCTGTTGTCTCTGCCAGCAAAAATTGAGCCGTGGAAAGGCCAATTCTCACGTAAGGACAAGTGCCTTACGAAGGCACCTGGAGAGAAGGCACAAACAGCTATGGCAAGAACACCTGAGGAAAAGCAGCACCCCTCAAAAGACAAGCCACCCTCCTTCTCCTCTTCCTCCTTCAGGTGCATCGTCTTCATCCACTTTCTCCCTTGCACCTTCACAGCCACCCTCCTCCACACCGCCTCTTCCCTTGAGCGGTTCCTTCTCCTCTGCCCACAGCAGTACCCAGCTGTCTGTGAAGGAAGTATTTGAGCGTAAGAAGCAAATGTCTGCCAGTCACCCTCTTGCCCGGCGTCTGACAACTGGCGTGGCGGAACTATTAGCTCGCCAGCTATTACCATACAAGCTGGTGGAGTCGGAGGCTTTCCGTAAGTTTGTGGCCATTGGTACACCGCAGTGGAAGATACCAGGCCGCAATTATTTTTCACAAAAGGCCATACCCAAACTGTACCGTGCAGTTGAGAGGCAAGTGGTGTCATCTCTGGCACACAGCGTTGGGTCAAGGGTCCACCTGACCACGGATGCCTGGTCTGCCAAGCACGGGCAGGGCCACTACATTACATACACAGCCCTTTGGGTCAACCTGGTGACCGATGGCAGCAAGCAGGGAGTACGTGGCTGCGCAGAGGACCGACTTGTCACACCTCCACGGCTTGCAGGCAGGCCTCCATCCACCTCCTCTCCACCTGCTATCACCGCTTCGCTGTCGTCATCCTCCTCCTCCTTGGCTGGTGCCGCCATCTCCTCTCCAGCTACACAGCCCCAGCACCCCAGGGCCTACGCTGAATGCCAGGTGTCATGCAGTGTTAGACATGTCTTGCCTGAAAGCGGAGAGTCACACTGGAGCAGCTCTCCTGGCTGCTCTTAACAAACAGGTGGAGCAATGGCTGACCCCGCACAAGCTTGAGATCGGCAACGTGGTGTGTGACAACGGCAGCAATCTCATTGCTGCGTTGAATTTGGGAAAGCTGACACACATACCCTGCATGGCACATGTGCTTAATCTGGTCGTGCAAAGATTTGTGTCCAAGTACCCAAGCTTAGAGGACGTCCTGAAGCAGGCCAGGAAGTTGTGTGGGCATTTCAGGCGCTCTTACAAGGCCATGGCATGCTTTGCGGACATTCAGCGTAGAATCAACTTGCCGGTGAGACGCCTGATTTGCGATAGCCCGACTCGCTGGAATTCCACCCTGCTGATGTTCTCTCGCCTGCTAGACCAGGAGAAAGCCGTCACTTAGTACCTGTATCATTACAGTACAAGGACACAATCTGGGAGGATGGGGATGTTGTGGCCCAACAACTGGACACTGATGCGAAATGCATGCAGGGTCATGGAGCCCTTTGAGGAGGTGACCAAACTGGTGAGTCGCGATGAGGGCACCATCAGCGACTTGATCCCCTACGCCTACTTCCTGGAGCGTGCCGTGCGTAGAGTGGTGGATACAGCTGTGGAGGAGCGTGAACAAGAAGAGTTAGGGCAGCAGGAGTCGTGGGAGCCATTTACACACGAACCCGATGTTTCCACAACACCGGCAGCAGCACAGAGGGGGGAGGAGGAGGAAGAAGGGGAGTCATGTGAGGAAGGAGAGGAGTCAGACTCTGATGATGGTGATGATGAGGAAAGTGTTTCTGTGGAGGAGGAAGAGGCGGTGGAAGGAGAACAACCGCGGCAGCCATCACAGGGGGCTTCTGCTGCTCCACGTTCCCGTGGTATTGTTCGTGGCTGGGGGAGGAAGAGGAGTTGCGTCCCGTCACTGAGGAAGAACAAGAGGAGATGGAGAGTACGTCTGCATCCAGCTTTGTGCAGATGTCCTCTTTCATGTTGTCCAGCCTGTTGAGGGACCCCCGTATCAAAAAACTCAAGACGAATGACCTGTACTGGGTGGCCACGCTACTAGACCCTCGGTACAGGCACAAAGTGGCGGACCTCTAAGCAACTCAACAAAAGGCGGAAAGGATGCAGCACTTGCAGAACAAGCTGTCGATGATGCTTTACAATGCATTTAAGGGTGATGTGGCTGCACAACGCAATCAAGGTACCACTGGCAGTAACCCTCCTCCTCCCAAGTCCACGCAGGCAAGAACAGGACGCTCCAGCGATCTCAGGGTGATGTCGGACATGCGGACGTTCTTTAGTCCAACTCCTCGCCATAGTCCTTCCGGATCCACCCTCCACCAACGCCTGGACCGGCAGGTAGCCGACTACCTGGCCTTGAGTGTGGATGTAGACTTTGCGAAAAGCGACGATGAACCCTTGGACTACTGGTTGCGCAGGCTTGACCTGTGGCCAGAGCTGTCCCAATTTGCCATACAACTTCTCTCTTGCCCTGCCGCAAGCGTCCTGTCAGAAAGGACCTTCAGTGCAGCTGGAGGCATAGTTACTGAGAAGAGAAGTCGCCTAAGTCACAACAGTGTTCAGTACCTGACCTTTATCAAAATGAATGAGGAATGGATCACGGAGGGCTACTGCACGACTGAAGACTAAGTCAGTCCTCACACACAGCATCTCTGCCTGCAGGCCGCTTGACTGCCTTCTCCGCCACTACCAACAGGGTCCAGGACTCTAGGCGGATTCCTGAATTTTTAAGGCCGCTGCTAGCAGCGGCCGCTACACTAATTTTTCTGGTGCGTGTACATGTGCCCATCCCCCTTCGTGATCATTACCTTGCCGCGGTGAAGGGGCTTGCGCATCACAATGAAGCAATGACCGCCGGCTATTTGAGTGTCTCGGGTGGGGGTGGCACACAAAAGATAATAAGGTCGTTGCTTCATTGTGGTCAGACCAAATTTGATCAGCTGGACAGTCACTGTTCTGTCATTCAGCTACATCAGCCGGGCGAGCATATGGGCTGAAAAGCCACCATCACCTGCACTCTCGTCATGGTGCGCACCAGTCCAGCACGGCCGTCACTACACAAACGGCTGTTTGCAGTCACTGCATACCTTTCACTGCATCTGTGACTGCACATTATACCTGGCAGTCAGTGCATAACTTGCACTTGAATGGATACACTTTTAAACAATTTAAAAACCATCTATCATTTTCAAAAAATTTAAAAAAAAGGGCAAAAAAACTTGCCCTCCGTAAAACATTCTTGGCAAATGCTTTTGACTTGGTTGGTCTTCCGCTGGCTCAAGGGTTCATCTGACCACAGATGCCTGGTCTGCAAAGCACGGTCAGGGCAGCTACAGCATGGGTCTCAGCAGGCTCCCACTTCGGGCCGGAATCCAACCTATATTCCCCGCGGTGACAATGGCAGACTTGCCCTCCATAACGGATTCCGGTTAAAGGATTTAAAGTTAATTCATTTCAATTAGGGCCGCAAAAGGTCCTCCAGAGTCCTGTATTGTTATTTTTGGTTACTACCTCTGGGCGGGCGTGCATGCCTGCCTGCCTCCCTCCTTGCCTGGATGTGTGGTGGTAGACGTTGATCAGGCTCCAACTCCGGAACGCAATACAAGAGGGAGCTCGTCCTCAGAAACAGCTGGGGGCAGTGTCCGGCGCCATGTATCGCCCGCTATGGCCAGACAGCCAACATGCCCTTCAACCTCAGCTGCTGATGCCACCGTAGCGCCATCAGCCCAGGGGGGCTCAGCGGTTTGGAAATTTTTTAACGTGTGTGTCTCAGATCGGAGCAAAGTCATCTGTTGTCTCTGCCAGCAAAAATTGAGCCGTGGAAAGGCCAACTGTCACATAGGGACAAGTGCTTTACGAAGGCACCTGGAGATAAGGCACAAACAGCTATGGCAAGAACACCTGAGGAAAAGCAGCACCCCTCAAAAGACAAGCCGCGGAGAACAACCGCGGCAGCCGTCACAGGGGGCTTCTGCTGCTCCACGTTCCCATGGTATTGTTCGTGGCTGGGGGGAGGAAGAATGGATACACTTTTAAACAATTTAAAAATACAACAACCATCTAAACTTTCAAACAATTTAAAAATACAAACATCTAAACTTTCAAACAATTTAAAAATACAACCATCTAAACTTTCAAACAATTTAAAAATACAACCATCTATCATTTTCAAAAAATTTAAAAAAAGGGGCAAAAAAACGTGCCCTCCGTAAAAACATTCTTGGCAAATGCTTTCGACTTGGTTGGTCTTCCGCTGGCTCAAGGGTCCATCTGACCACAGATGCTTGGTCTGCAAAGCACGGTCAGGGCAGCTACAGCATGGGTCTCAGTAGGCTCCCACTTCGGGCCGGAATCCAACCTTCATTCCCCGCGGTGACAATGGCAGACTTGCCCTCCATAACGGATTCCCGTTAAAGGATTTAAAGTTAATTCATTTCAAATACACAGCAGGGCCTCGAAAGTCCGCCTCCTGTATTGTTATTTTTGGTCACTACCTCGGGGCGGGCGTGCATGCCTGCCTGCTGCCCTCCTTGGATGTGTAGTGGTAGCCGTTTCTCAGGCTCCACACCGGACTCCATCCCTCATTCCCCGGCCATTACCCGGGGTCACAAATGGCAGACTTGCCCGCCTCCATATGATTCTCGTGAAAGGAATGTGGTGTCATCTTTGCCCGCCATAACTGGTTCTCGTTAAAGGATTTAAAGTACATTCATTTCAAATACACAGCAGGGCTTTGAAAGTCCTCCTCCTATATTGTTATTTTTGGTCACTACCTCGGGGCGGGCGGGTGTGCATGCCTGCCCGCTGCCCTCCTTGGATGTGTAGTGGTAGCCGTTGCTCAGGCTCCACACCAGATTCAAACCTCTCATTCCCCGGCCATTACCCGGGGTCACAATGGCAGACTTGCCCGCCTCCACAGGATTCTCATTGTAGCGGTACTGAACAAGTACACAGCGAGTAGAAAATGTAATTTAAAAACAAAACGTAAGCTTTTTAACAATGCCATGGAAAGTTGAGAAGGAAGTCACACATTACCTGACATCACTGAGTGAGGAAGAGCAATCTCGCCATGTTGCGCAGTAGTCCAGCATGGCCGTCACTACACAAACAGCTGTTTGTGGTGCGTTACACAGTGAGTTTGGTGTGTCAGTGTGAAGCAGTACTCTAATTACACTCCCTGATTGATGTATACACATGCAAGATGTTTGAAAGCACGTTAGGCCTGCAATTTAGCATTCAATGTGATTTCTGCCCTTAAAACGCTGCTTTGCGTCACATCCAGATTTTTCCCCGGGACTTTAGGCATGTATCCCACTCCGCCATGCCGCCCTCCAGGTGTTAGACCCCTTGAAACATCTTTTCCATCACTTTTGTGGCCAGCATAATTTTTTCTATTTTTCAAAGGTCGCCTCCCCATTGAAGTCTATTGCGGTTCGCGAACTTTTCCGCGAACCGAACCTTCCACGGAAGTATGCGAACCCGGTTCGCGAACCAAAAATCGGAGGTTCGCGACATCTCTAGTAGGGAGGGAGTCCGCTAAAGACACCTAAAGGCTGGGGGACACCTTTACAAACTAGACTTCAGTGATATATTGTGGGAGTAACTAAGGAAGTAAGGCTTCCAGACTACCTCAAATTTAGAGAGGGTATCATCCAGGATAGCCTTCCTCCTGTCAAAACAGAGAGCGCAACTTAAGTTAGACTTGAAAATGTCAAAAGCCAGAGTGGGGGATCTCCAAGAGCCTGCTATAACCCTTTTCGCTACTAAAAGAATATGTTGGAGTAGCTTATATTGGGAGGTGGACAACTATTGAGGCTTCATGCCCAGTAAGGCTATCTGTGGTAGTTTAGGGACTTGTGTTTTGAATATAGTGTAGATTACCTGATAGACCTTGATCCAAAATCTGCAAACTTTTGGACAGTCAGCCGCCAAATGTGCAGATAGGTGCCTGGCTGGCTACAACCCCGAAAGCAAAGACCTGAAGTATTTGGCTGAAATTTCACCAGGCAACCTGGCGTCAAGCACCATCTAAGGAGAATCTTGTATTGCGTTTCCACCAAAGATGCACTAATAGAGCACCTAGGGGAGAGCTTCCAAATCCCGTTCAAATCTTCAACTTCAATTACCGTATCAACTTCCTTTTCCCAGTTTAATATATACTGTGGCTTAGATAGAGGAGTCGGGGAAATTACACACCTGTATATCAGCAAAATAAGGCCTGGGGAGGTAGGATCAGAGGAGCATACATGCTCAAAGCTAAATCTTTTCAGCAAAGATGACCAGCGGTTGAGTAGTTTGTTTATAAAGTGGGCGACTTGAAGATACCGGAAGCGCTCAGTATCAGAGATCTGTCTATGCTCTTTCAGTGAGGCAAACATTTTAATCGAGCTATCAGGGACTTGGCTAAAGATTGTAGTAAGATTATTTTGCTGCCACCATCTAAAAGCAGAAGAGTTATGCAGACCCGGGAGAAAGGAGGGGTGGCCCAGGAAGGAAAGGAGTGGTAAATGGGGTGACATAACATTTACCCTTCTTCTTAATTTGATTCCACTCCTTTAAGGAATGGGAGATAATGGGGTCCTTTATTTTATTCCCCTGTCGCCCTTTCAACCACAAAAGATTACGAAGGGTGACAGGATGACACAATGCTCCCTCTATGGTACACCACAAGGGAGGTTGAGACTCAATGAACCACGCCGCCAGCTGAGATACCTGGGCAGCCCTATAATACACAGCAATGTTAGGGACCGCCAGGCCTCCGTATGAGCGTAGTCTATATACTGTAGTTTTGGCTATTCTGGGGCCCAATCCCTTCCATATAAAGGAAAGTATACTTGCCTGGATTTTCCAAAGGAAGGAGGTAGGTGTACTGGAAGCACTCTGAACACGTAAAGCAACTTGGGTAAAATTACCATTTTAATAGCGACGATGCAGCCTATCCAAGAAATAGCGTAGCGCTTCCAACATTCAAGTAGCTGGGTAATTTCTTGGAGTAGCTTAGGATAATTAGCGCTAAACATGTCTTTGTAACTGTTGGTTAAGTAAATCCCCAAGTAGTTCAGTTTCAGAGGTTCCCATTTGAAATGAATTCTCAGGAGGCCTGGAGTTTTGAGACAGCAGCTGGTGGAAGAGATATGTTAAGGGCCTTTGACTTGGTGCTATTAATTTTTAATCCAGAGATGTACTCAAAATTAAGCAGTATATCTGCCAAATTAGTAAGGGAAGTAGAGGGTCCGTAATAGTTAAGATAACACCGTCTGCATATAAGCAGAGTTTATGGTGCTGCCAAGCCAGAGTTATCCCCCAGAGGCGCTTAGTACAGACCCGGACACTGAATGATATATGCTCCTGTCTGAATTACCTGATGAAGTGGGGTTAGGCCCGCAAAATGTGTTGTATGTTTGGAGTGTATAAATAAATCATTTGTTGCTTTACTTGAAAAAGTACTTCTCTCATTGTTCTTTGGAGTGGTTAGGTTTCCACCTCCGCCACATCCATGTTTTAAAACTTTTATTATATTGTTTTACTCTTCTGGCACCGCTGTTCACCTGCTTCGAGAGTTATGCCCCTAATCCCCTTGACCCGGTTGATCATAATCATCAAGGGTTCCATTACTAAAGCGAATAACAGGGGAGAAAGGGGACACCCCTGACGGGTGCCTCTCTAAATGGGAAACATGGGGGACCTGTACCAGTTATATTGGACAAATGCCTTGGGGGAGTGATAAAGAGCTTTAAGCCAGGATAAGATGTTAGGGCCAAAGCCCCAAGCGTGTAATAGAGCAAAAAGGTAGTCCCATGATACCGTGTCAAATGCCTTTTGTATATCCAGCGACAGCAGCATCATGGGAGTGCCGCGTTGGGATGCAGAGGAAGTTAAATGTAGGATCCTTCTGATGCTGTCCCCCGCCTGCCGCCACGGCATAAAACCGACCTGGTCCAGGCCCACAAGGGTATTAATTTCGTCATTCAGTCTGGTGGCCAGTATTTTAGCCAAAATTTTCATGCCGACGTTTAGTAAAGAGATAGGTCTATAATTTGACCAAATGGTTGGATCTGTACCAGGCATAGGGATCATGCTTATGCCAGCCAGCAGGGACTCAGCTCTAGGTAAACTTCCCTCCAGCATGCTGTTGAAAGCTTTGACTAAGGCTACATACACACTTGAGATAAAAGTCTTTGGAAAAGGCAAGATCACAGACCAATTTTACCCAATTCCATGTAGTATGAGAGCCATACTCTACACAGTCTATTCTATTGAGCTGGAATTCCCATCAGATACAAATCTTTGCAAGATGCTGCACACAAAGATGCTGTACACATTGAACAGATCCGTATCTGCAAAAGATCTGTTCCTGAAAAAGATCCGTTCTTGCAAAATGCATACTTAGTCTATGATATCTGCAGATCCTCATACACACCTTGTTTAACAGACATTCATCTGCAGATCAGATCCACCAGGATGGATCTTCAGATCTGCAGATGATTGTCAGATATGCAGATGAATGTCTGTCAAACAAGGTGTGTATGAGGATCTGCAGATATCATCGACTATGAATGCATTTTGCAGGAACAGATCTTTTTTTATCAGATCAGATTTTTATCTGATGGGGAGTTCAGCTCAATAGAATAGACTGTGCAAAGTATGGCTCTCATACTACATGGAAGGGGGTAAAATTGGTCTGTAATCTTGACTTTTCCAAAGACTTATCTCAAGTGTGTATGTAGCCTAAGAGCAAGAGTATATTGGCACATTTTTTTTAAATATAAAACTGTGAACCCGTTCAGGCCAGGGGCTTTATTAACTTTAAGCGATTGAATGGAGAAAATAACTTCTTCCGTAGTAATAGGGCGATCCAATTTTTGGCGTAAAGCGTCAGGAACGAAGGGAAATGGTAGGGAACTTAATATGTTGTCCATTAGTATCTTACTAGCTGTGGGTGGTTGCTGATACACCTTTGCCAAACCTTTTTTGAGGATTTCAGTTATTTTAGCAGGGTTGCAAGTAAAGGAATTATTTCCTGTATGCAATTTAAGGGCCTTGTAGTGAGGGTCTAGTTGCCGCAATCTGCGAGCGAACATAGTGGATGGCTTATTGCAATTAACATACAATCTGTATTTGCTCCATCGAAGCTGCACTTCAGCTGCACTAGAAAGGAAGAGGTTAAAGGAGTCATCAGGCAAACATTAAGAAAATAAGCGCTACTTACCGGGGGCTTCCTCCAGCCCCAAGCTCCCAGCACGTCCCTCGCCGCAGCTCTCCCCGCAGCCGTTCGCCGGAGCTCCGACCCGGTCCCCGGCGATGAGGTCAGAGCGACCTGGAGGTCGCTCTGTACTGCGCCTGCGCGATCGGCGCTGTCAATCACCGCCACATGGGCCGGAGCTGCTCCGGCCCATGTGGCGGTGATTGACAGCGCCGATCGCGCAGGCGCAGTACAGAGCGACCTCCAGGGAGCTTGGAGCTGGAGGAAGCCCCCGGTAAGTAGTGCCTATTTTCTTAATGTTTGCCTGACAACTCCTTTAAGGGCTTCCTCTGCCTTAAAAAGAATTTGTTTATTCTTTGGAGCAGGGTCTCTATTATATTGGTCCACTGCCTCTGCATATGTCTGTTCCAGGTTTAGCTGCTCCCGTTTCCTCTTTCCTGCATGATGCTATTCCAATAAAGTGGCCGCGGAGGACTGCTTTAAGTGCCTCCCAAACAGTATATTCAGACACCTCCTCAGAGCCAGAGTTGAGAGAGAAATTAAATGATCTTCTAAAGTAGTTACAACTGAAGGGTCAGATAGGAGGTATTGGTTTAAGTTTCCATCTATAGATAACCAAAGAGAGCGTGATGGAAACAGCATTGTGGTCGGACCATGGAACAGGAATAATCTTAGCAGCAGTCAGGTTAGAAAGCGAGGATAATCCAGTGAAGCAGTGGTCGATTCGGGACCACTGAGTATTGTGTGGATGAGAGTAAAAATTATATTCCTTCTTGTTTGGGTGTATTTCTCTCCAACAATCAGCCAAGGAAGCTGACTGTAGAAGATTCTCAAACTGCTTAGCATTACGGACGTCTGCTGCAGAGGGTGACAAGTGTGCTGGATTATCTTTGTCTAAGTGTGGACGAAGGCAAATGTAGGAGTCTCCTGCTATAATAACAGTGCCCACAGCATGAGTGGATAACAGCTCAACAAAGTTTCTAAGGAAGGGGAATTGATTTGTGTTGAGGGCGTAATAAGACGCAATGGTGACTTCATTATCTTGTATAGTGCCGAACAAAATGGGGTACCTGCCACTAGCATCTTTTATCTCTTTCAGGCATACAAAATTGACAGAGCGTCTGAATGCAATGAGGATTCCCCTCTGTTTAGTAGTAGCAATGGCTGTATAAAATTGAGGAAAAGTATTATGTAGGTACTTGGGGGTATAAGATACCTGGAAGTGTTTCTTGGAGACAAATAACATCTGCATGCTTAGCACGGAAGAAGGAAAAGGCCTTGGAGCGCTTATTAGGAGAGTTAAACCCCTGGACATTTAAGGAAACTATGTTTAATGCCATGGATTAGGAACAGGAGGAAAGCTACGCTGTTGTTGCGGGCTGCCTCCCGCATGTCCCTCAATTTGAGCAGTGTCAAGCAGGGTGGCTAAGAGAGGGTTAAGTGTCAATCAGTGGCTTGGGGGTTTGCGCTTAGGTTGGTTGAGAGCTTATGCCCATTGTGTAGTGACTTTGTGGTAATACTGAGGATGGAAGATGGTACGACCAACAACTTAAATGGGGTGAGTAGGCTTGTTCCATCAATCAATAAAGCATTTCAGCAACAAAATAAGTATCAGCAAAACATTGTGCATAATCACTAAAAATCCTATTTAAATAAGGCTCTAAGCAACATCAAGCCTGCTGCATGCGCAACCACATGTATTTGTGCACACGAATGCTCCTGAGGGATAAGAGGAGGGGGGGAGGGGAGAAGGAGGGGGGGTTGGTTAGAGGTTCAGGATAGCTTTATGGCATGAGTAAGGCTCAGGAAAGAGTTAAAGTTAAATGCACATAGGGAGAGTAACTAAACAAATCATCAGTAACACGCAAGCATAAGGAATAGCGCAATAAATTCCTTTAAAGGTAAGGTATACAATAGGCCAATGCAAATTTGTTGAGGTCTGCAGTGTATTACAGAGTCTAACACCAACTTACATGGGCAGTTCACTGGACAAGTTCAAACATGTGCCGAATAAAGTAAAACAGCAAAAAAGTGATCAACCGTAACGTTAAGACAAAAAGTGCAGACGCTAACAGTAGAACCTGAAAAACAACGGCAACAGGGTACCGCAGAGGGCATCAGCAAGCCCGCCTGACTGAGTCCAAAAGGTAAAAAGACTCCTAAGGCGGAGGTGGTGGAACAAAAAATCGCTCTGAGAGCGTAAAATGGAAGCTCAAGATACCTTCTGGAACATTTCTTGGGAAAGCTGCTGCAAGATTTGCGAGCGACTCGTGCAAGTACGCTGTTACTTAGGTGAAGCGGGCTTGTCTGGGCTCCGATTTTGCGTGCGTTTTGGGGAGTTCGCACCCTTTTCTTTAGGCTCCGGTGGTGAGAGGGGGAGACCAAGAAGGCGAAAACAGTCACGGATCTCATCAAGGCTGCATGCCACGTGCTGTTTGTCTTGCCAAGTTAAAACGAGTTGAAAGGGGAAACCCCAGTGATAGCGAACTTCTTTGCTTTTGAGGACTTTCAAATATGGGCGCATTTCCCTGCGTTTTAGCAATGTGGCAGGTGCAAGGTTTGCATAGAGTTGAAAGGGGTGGCCCTGGAAAGATAAATCGGGCTTACTCCTGGCGGTCTGCATGAGCTTTTCCTTGGTGAGGTAGTAGTGAAGTTTCAGTATGATATCCCATGGGTGACCGTTTGTGGTCGGGCAGGAGAGAGCTCTGTGCACCCTGTCCATCTTCAGTTGCTCTATAGGGATGTTGGGAAGAAGCTCTTGGAAAAGTGCAATGACAAATCCCTGTAAGTCTTGCATGGATTCCGGAATACCCCGAATCCTAATGTTTGCTCTGTGGGACCTGTTCTCCCAATCTTCCCACTTGTCATGCAGGCCACGTACCTCAGATTGTATGGTGCAGATATCTTCCTCGTGCCCGTCAAGGACGGTAGTGACTTTGTCCAAGCGGCTCTCTGTGGTGGTGACTCTCTGGTCCAGTAGTCTGATCTCCCGCAGCAGCTCGCTTCCTAGTTGCTTCATTGCTCCCGTCACCTCCTCCTTGGATGATGGATCTCAGCTCATCCAGGGTGATTTGCTCGTCAGGCGAGGGAGTATTGTCTATGAGCAGGGTTTCTGTCCGTCCTCTGGGTTGGTGTCAGCCTCATGCTTCGGGGAGGCAGTGGTTGCCATCTTGGATCCCTCTCCGGCGGCCTTGCTTTGCTGTCCTCTCGGTCCAGTTTTATTCCTGGTGCTCTGTGCCATAGTTCGGGGTGTGCAGGAAGCTTTCCCCTTTATGCTGATGCCAAAAGCGGGGGTGCCAGCTTATTAAGAGCAGCGGTATCAGCTAAAGATCTTCTCGGTGTCACACAATGCTGAGATCAAGCAGCCATCTCAGTCTGCTGGGCGCATGTGCTCACAGCTGTGATTTTTATTTTATGGATTAGCACACACAAGTCTAAAATACCGAATGCGGTATTTTCCTGACCAGATTTTATTTACTGCACAGCCTTTTATGAATGATAGCCAAAGTAGGAGGTGCCATGATGACGCAAGGATAAGGAGCAACAGCCACCTCAATTACCCTCACCTGCAATGGAGGTGGAGGATTAGGATTAGAATATAAAATGGATGTGGCTGTCACTGAGTGTACAGTGGAAGCCTGCACTGATTGTAATCCATTCAAGAGTTTGCTACGCTGATGATCAAGATTTTTACCTTGTATGTTGGGCTTGTTTTTTGTTTTTTTTATTCTATGTTGGGTGCAATGCAAGCCATATTTAAACGGTTTGTACACTATGAAAAGTGTGTTTTCAACTATACTGCACAAGTCATATGTCGATTTATAAGAAAATTGCAAGTGGGCAGGGTAATTGAGGCGGCCGCTGGTCCCTATCCTTGCATTGTTGTGTAATAGTAGGCCATGGGAGGTCTTTTGTCTTTTTTCCTAAGGTGTCTAATTCAACGCTCCAAAACTTCAGTCATTTAAACCTCTCACATTTCAATGGATCATATTCAAAATGGGTGACCTGATAGCATCGGGCCCGTACTGATTCCTGTATGCTTCAATTTACTTGTCAATTATCTAGTAGATGAACTAGAAAGTAGTGTTGTTATTTTAGCAGATAATACAAAGTTGTGTAGAATTCTCAACAAAACAGGAATATGGTAACATTGCATATATGCATCTCGGACAGATAGAGGCATCACATTTGGAGAGACTTCTGATTGAAAACAAGCTAAATCAATTCATTGCAAAGTAGCTGCATCTAAAGCGAATACAACTTTGGGATGCATTGAAAGGGAAAATAAAAAGTTGGAATGCTAGCATAATACTGCGGTTTTCCTCTCCAGTGAGGTTGCATCGGGAATATAAAATACAATTCTGGGCACTACTTTACAGAAGGGCACTGCAGTTTTGAAGCAAGCACAGAGAGGAGCAACAATTAATCAGGGGTGGAAGATCTCATTTTACTAGGAAAGCTTAGATAAACTGTGCTTAAAGTGTACCTGAGATGGTACACTCCACTTTATTTATACTTGCTTGGGGCTTTTTCCAGCCCTATGAGCACCGTGGGCTCTCTCACAGTTCTCTTTGCCCCCTCAGGTCCGGCACTATGACTTCCGGTAATCCGGTCAGTCGCCGCCAGTTGTGGGCTTCTGTGCCTGTGCAGTGTTACTGCACAGGCACAGAACACTCCCGGCTGTGGGAGCATGGCGAGGGGAGCACGCACGATTGTTGCAGGGCCAAGCCGCGCATGGGCAGAAGAGCGCAGCATACCGCAACGGAGGGACCAAATGGGACAGCGAGGGAGGTCATGGTGCTCATGGGGCTGGAGGAAACCCTGAGTAAGTATAAATAAAGCCCGGTGTACCATATCAGGGTTCAGAAACACATACTTGCCTAAGGAGAGGGAAGCTTCTTGATCCTAATGTGGCTTCCCACAGTGTCTTCTGGTCCCCCATTGCCACTCGTGGACCTTCCGGGCACATTGGGGCCGTGCTCCTGTTCAGTATAGGTGCACAGTAGCACGGAGTCGCTTGTATTTGATATGAGGCAATCACACTGATTGTGGTGCATTCTGTTGGGATGGCAGACAGCATTCAGTGTTTTACAGGTCAATGGCAATGTGTGCATTTATAGTGGCAGTGAGGCATACTTTGTTTACTGTGTGTTTGGGTTGTACTGCTTGATGCCACTTTTCAGCTACCTAGCCATTGCATAGGATTGCAACGCAACTTGTAGTGTAAAGGGAGCCTAAAAATTGTAACACCCACCCTATATTATTATTATTATTATTATATATATTTTTTGTGTTAATGTGTAAAGTATGCATCATTGGTGTCTAGTAGGGGAAGGCAAAAAAACTGTAGCTCCCACCCATAAGGTGTGGTGTGTGTGGTTTTTTTTTTTTTTTTTTAACCTGTTTTTTTTTCTTCTATATACAGAAAGGCAACATTGTTCAAAGGTAATTTGCTAAATGTCAGATGAGGAATATTCCTTTCTCAAGATTAGAAGGTCTTCAAAGAAGATACAGTTGGCAATGCAACATAGCACCCCACTAACCACATTGTATATGAACTACTTGCCAACAGTAAATGAATGGGAAGAAGATTCATACCTTGCAAACCACGATACATCAACAGAAAATGTTAAAGGCTCTCCAGAAGTGACCGCTGAATGGGTTGATTCCCCAATGAAACTTGAAAATGCATTACAGATTTCTAAAAATCTCTCACCGCATCTGACTGCAAATAGTTCTATAGAAAATCAAACAGGTAAAGAAAAATATATGAAGGATGCAATATCAGAAATGGACACTGTAATGGAGACCAGCCAAAAACGATCCAGCACAAAGATTTACAAGAGGCCTTCTACAGCAAAAAAGAAAACATTAATGGTAAGGGGTGACCTCTTTAGTACAAAAGCACTTTTACTGTTGAATGCAAGGTGAAAATCAGATTGAATGTCTTTTGTTAGAAAATGGACACACTAAGGTACTTGACTGTGTATCAGGGGAGGACTGGGACCTTTTGGCCTGGAGGGAAAATCACAATCTAGAGACCCTTTCACAGCAGCCCCAGCCCAAATCCATATTTTTTTGTGTGTGCAGATACAATGCAATTGTGTGTATGCTGTACAGCGTGAAGCAGCAAATGATGCACTTCCATACATTAAGAAAGCATGGATTCACAATGGCTACTACCGTGTTTCCCTGAAAATAAGACATCCCCTGAGAATAAGACCTAGCAAGAATTTCAAGAATGCTTGAAATATAAGACATCCCTCGAATTTAAGCCCTAGCTAGCAGCAACCCACATGACACCAGCAAGTCACGCTCAATAAATAGCCTGGATACAGGAGAGCAGCAGTATAATGTGAGTTCTACAGTCCTGTATATGTGTCAGGCAATTTATATTTTTGTTGGAGCCAGCCCTCCTGATCTGTCGTGAACAGCATCAGCAGCAGCACTTCACCTCTTCACCTTTTCCCAGGACACACAGCTTATCCTATCATAGCTCTGGGGAGCCTGATAGAGTTCTCTGCCTGCAAGAAATAGACTCTTACCCACATGATCAGCAGAATCAATTTCTTGTGAGAGCCAATATCTGCAAACCATGAGCTCTGTGTATGTTGCATGTGTTTCATCATGGCATGCAGTATGTACATTTTGTATAGGAAAACTACCAGTGTTTGCCCAAAAATAGGAAATCCTCTGAAAATAAGCCCTAGTACATTTTTGGCGCAAAAATTAATATGACAGTGTCTTATTTTCGGGGAAACATGGTAGAAGTGGTGTAATGGTGATTGGGACATATATTCTTGCCATGTTTTGGGCCCTTTTGTACCAAATGAGTATCAAATGCCAGTCTACATGAGTATTGTGGCTGGCCATGTCCATCCCTTTATGAGTGTGCCTGTTTTCTGATGGATACTTCCAGAAGGATAATGTACTATGTCACAAAGCGAACACCATTTCAAGCTAGTTTCTTGAACATAACGGTTTTAATGTACTTCTATGGCCTCCACAGTTACCGGATTTCAATCAAATAGGGCACCATTGGGCTGTGGTGGAATGAGAAATTCGCATCATGGATGTGCAGCCAACAAATCTGTAGAATCTGCTTAACCACTTGAGGACCTAGGGCTTTCTACCCCTTAAGGACCGGCCACTTTTTTTCCATTCAGACCACTGCAGCTTTCACGGTTTATTGCTCGCTCATACAACCTACCACCTAAATGAATTTTGGCTCCTTTTCTTGTCACTAATAAAGCTTTCTTTTGCTGCTATTTGATTGCTCCTGCGATTTTTACTTTTTATTATATTCATCAAAAAAGACATGAATTTTGGCAAAAAAATGATTTTTTTATAACTTTCTGTGCTGACAGTTTTCAAATAAAGTAAAATTTCTGTATACATGCAGCGCGAAAAATGTGGACAAACATGTTTTTGATAAAAAAAAAACCCATTCAGTGTATATTTATTGGTTTGGGTAAAAGTTATAGTGTTTACAAACTATGGTGCAAAAAGTGAATTTTCCCATTTTCAAGCATCTATGACTTTTCTGACCCCCTGTCATGTTTCATGAGGGGCTAGAATTCCAGGATAGTATAAATACCCCCCAAATGACCCCATTTTGGAAAGAAGACATCCCAAAGTATTCACTGAGAGGCATAGTGAGTTCATAGAAGATATTATTTTTTGTCACAAGTAAGCGGAAAATGACACTTTGTGAGAAAAAAAAAAAAGTTTCCATTTCTTCTAACTTGCGACAAAAAAAAATGAAATCTGCCACGGACTCGCCATGCCCCTCTCTGAATACCTTGAAGGGTCTACGTTCCAAAATGGGGTCATTTGTGGGGTGTGTTTACTGTCCTGACATTTTGGGGGGTGCTAAATTGTAAGCACCCCTGTAAAGCCTAAAGGTGCTCATTGGACTTTGAACCCCTTAGCGCAGTTAGGCTGCAAAAAAGTGCCACACATGTGGTATTGCCGTACTCAGGAGAAGTAGTATAATGTGTTTTGGGGTGTATTTTTACACATACCCATGCTGGGTGGGAGAAATATCTCTGTAAATGACAATTTGTTAATTTTTTTTACACACAATTGTCCATTTACAGAGATCTTTCTCCCACTCAGCATGGGTATGTGTAAAAATACACCCCAAAACACATTATACTACTTCTCCTGAGTACGGCGATACCACATGTGTGGCACTTTTTTGCACCCTAACTGCGCTAAAGGGCCCAAAGTCCAATGAGTACCTTTAGGATTTCACAGGTCATTTTGAGAAATTTCGTTTCAAGACTACTCCTCACGGTTTAGGGCCCCTAAAATGCCAGGGCAGTATAGGAACCCCACAAATGACCCCATTTTAGAAAGAAGACACCCCAAGGTATTCCGTTAGGAGTATGGTGAGTTCATAGAAGATTTTATTTTTTGTCACAAGTTAGCGGAAAATGACACTTTGTGAAAAAACACAATTAAAATCAATTTCCGCTAACTTGTGACAAAAAATAAAATCTTCTATGAACTCGCCATACTACTAACGGAATACCTTGGGGTGTCTTCTTTCTAAAATGGGGTCATTTGTGGGGTTCCTATACTGCCCTGGCATTTTAGGGGCCCTAAACCGTGAGGAGTAGTCTTGAAACGAAATTTCTCAAAATGACCTGTGAAATCCTAAAGGTACTCATTGGACTTTGGGCCCTTTAGCGCAGTTAGGGTGCAAAAAAGTGCCACACATGTGGTATCACCGTACTCGGGAGAAGTAGTACAATGTGTTTTGGGGTGTATTTTTACACATACCCATGCTAGGTGGGAGAAACACCTCTGTAAATGACAATCTTTTGATTTTTTTACACACAATTGTCCATTTACAGCGGTATTTCTCCCACCCAGCATGGGTATGTGTAAAAATACACCCCAAAACACATTGTACTACTTCTCCCGAGTACGGCGATACCACATGTGTGGCACTTTTTTGCACCCTAACTGCGCTAAAGGGCCCAAAGTCCAATGAGTACCTTTAGGATTTCACAGGTCATTTTTGTTTCAAGACTACTCCTCACGGTTTAGGGCCCCTAAAATGCCAGGGCAGTATAGGAACCCCACTAATGACCCTATTTTAGAAAGAAGACTCCCCAAAGTATTCCGTTAGGAGTATGGTGAGTTCATAGAAGTTTTTATTTTTTTGTCACAAGTTAGCGGAAATTGATTTTAATTGTTTTTTTTTCACAAAGTGTCATTTTCCGCTAACTTGTGACAAAAAATAAAATCTTCTATGAACTCACCATACTCCTAACGGAGTACGTTTGGGTGTCTTCTTTCTAGAATGGGGTCATTTGTGGGGTTCCTATACTGCCCTGGCATTTTAGGGGCCCTAAACCGTGAGGAGTAGTCTTGAAACAAAAATGACCTGTGAAATCCTAAAGGTACTCATTGGACTTTGGGCCCCTTAGCGCAGTTAGGCTGCAAAAAAGTGCCAATCATGTGGTATCGCCGTACTCGGGAGATGTAGTATAATGTGTTTTGGGGTGTATTTTTACACATACCCATGCTGGATGGGAGAAATACCTCTGTAAATGACAATTGTTTGATTTTTTTTACACACAATTGTCCATTTACAGAGAGCTTTCTCCCACCCAGCATGGGTATGTGTAAAAATACACCCCATAACACATTATACTACTTCTCCTGAGTACGGCGACACCACATGTGTGACACTTTTTTGCAGCCTAGGTGCGCTAAGGGGCCCAATGTCCTAATCACAGGTCATTTTGAGGCATTTGTTTTCTAGACTACTCCTCACGGTTTAGTGCCCCTAAAATGCCAGGGCAGTATAGGAACCCCACAAGTGACCCCATTTTAGAAAGAAGACACCCCAAGGTATTCCGTTAGGTGTATGGCGAGTTCATAGAAGATTTTATTTTTTGTCACAAGTTAGTGAAAAATGACACTTTGTGAAAAAAAACAAAAATCAATTTCCGCTAACATCTGACAAAAAATAAAATCTTCCATGAACTCGTCATACACCTAACAGAATACATTGGGGTGTCTTTTTTCTAAAATGGGGTCCGTTTCTGGGGTTCCTATACCGCCCTGGCATTTTACGGGCCCAAAACCGTGAGTAGTCTGGAAACCAAATGTCTCAAAATGACTGTTCAGGGGTATAAGCATCTGCAAATTTTGATGACAGGTGGTCTATGAGGGGGCGAATTTTGTGGAACCGGTCATATGCAGGGTGGCCTTTTAGATGGCAGGTTGTATTGGGCCTGATCTGATGGATAGGAGTGCTAGGGGGGTGACAGGAGGTGATTGATGGGTGTCTCAGGGGGTGGTTAGAGGGGAAAATAGATGCAATCAATGCACTGGGGAGGTGATCGGAAGGGGGTCTGAGGGGGATCTGAGGGTTTGGCCGAGTGATCAGGAGCCCACACGGGGCAAATTAGGGCCTGATCTGATGGGTAGGTGTGCTAGGGGGTGACAGGAGGTGATTGATGGGTGTCTCAAGGTGTGATTAGAGGGGGGAATAGATGCAAGCAATGCACTGGCGAGGTGATCAGGGCTGGGGTCTGAGGGCATTCTGAGGGTGTGGGCGGGTGATTGAGTGCCCTAGGGGCAGATAGGGGTCTAATCTGATAGGTAGCAGTGACAGGGGGTGATTGATGGGTAATTAGTGGGTGTTTAGGGTAGAGAACAGATATAAACACTGCCCTTGGGAGGTGATCTGATGTCGGATCTGCGGGCGAACTTTTGGTGTGGGTGGGTGATCAGATTGCCCGCAAGGGGTAGGTTAGGGGCTGATTGATGAGTGGCAGTGACAGGGGGTGATTGATGGGTGGCAGTGCCAGGGGGTGATTGATGGGTGGCAGTGACAGGGGGTGATTGATGGGTGATTGACAGTTGATCAGTGGGTTATTACAGGGAAGAACAGTTGTAACTAATGCACTGGCGAATTGATAAGGGGGGGTCTGAAGGGGAATCTGAGCGTGTAGGCGGGTGATTGGGTGCCCGCAAGGGTCTGATCTGATGGGTAACAGTGACAGGTGGTGATAGGGGGTGATTGATGGGTGATTGATGGGTAATTAGTGGGTGTTTAGAGGAGAGAATAGATGTAAACACTGCGCTTGGGTGGTGATCTGATGTCGGATCTGCGGGCGAACTATTGGTGTGGGTGGGTGATCAGATTGCCCGCAAGGGGCAGGTTAGGGGCTGATTGATGGGTGGCAGTGACAGGGGGTGATTGATGGGTGGCAGTGACAGGGGGTGATTGATGGGTGATTGACAGGTGATCAGTGGGTTATTACAGGGAAGGACAGATGTAAATAATGCCCTGGCGAATTGATAAGGGGGGGTCTGAGGGCAATCTGAGCGTGTAGGCGGGTGATTGGGTGCCCGCAAGGGGCAGATTAGGGTCTGATCTGATGGGTAACAGTGACAGGTGGTGATAGGGGGTGATTGATGGGTGATTGATGGGTAATTAGTGAGTGTTTAGAGGAGAGAATAGATGTAAACACTGCGTTTGGGTGGTGATCTGATGTCGGATCTGCGGGCGATCTATTGGTGTGGGTGGGTGATCAGATTGCCCGCAAGGGGCAGGTTAGGGGCTGATTGATGGGTGGCAGTGACAGGGGGTGATTGATGGGTGATTGACAGGTGATTGACAGGTGATCAGGGGGGATAGATGCATACAGTACACAGGGGGGGGGGTCTGGGGAGAATCTGAGGGGTGGGGGGGTGATCAGGAGGGGGCAGTGGGTAGGAGGGGTGATAAAAAAAAATAGCGTTGACAGATAGTGACAGGGAGTGATTGATGGGTGATTAGGGGGGTGATTGGGTGCAAACAGGGGTCTGGGGGGTGGGCAGGGGGGGGTCTGAGGGGTGCTGTGGGCGATCTGGGGCAGGGGGGGAGAAATCAGTGTGCTTGGGTGCAGACCAGGGTGGCTGCAGCCTGCCCTGGTGGTCCCTCGGACACTGGGATCACCAGGGCAGGAGGCAGCCTGTATAATACACTTTGTAAACATTACAAAGTGTATTATACACTTTGTATGCGGCGATCGCGGGGTTAACATCCCGCCGGCGCTTCCGTATAGCCGGCGGGATGTTGCGGCAGGCGAGCGGTGACAGGCGCCGGCGGAGGATCGCTTCACGGATGACGCGATCGCTCCGCCCATGCCCTTAAATGGACCGCCGCCTCTGTGGGTGAGCCGGTCCTTAAGGGCTCCACTTCCCGGCCGCCTCTGTGCGTTAGGCGGTCGGGAAGTGGTTAAAGAGAATCTGTATTGTTAAAATCGCACAAAAGTAAACATACCAGTGCGTTACGGGACATCTCCTATTACCCTCTGTCACAATTTCGCCGCTCCCCGCCGCATTAAAAGTGGTTAAAAACAGTTTTTAAAAGTTTGTTTATAAACAAACAAAATGGCCACCAAAACAGGAAGTAGGTTGATGTACAGTATGTCCACACATAGAAAATACATCCATACACAAGCAGGCTGTATACAGCCTTCCTTTTTAATCTCAAGAGATCATTTGTGTGTTTCTTTCTCCCTGCAGCTATCTTCCACTGAAGTGTCAGGCTGTTTCTTCCTGCAGAGTGCAGACAGCTCCGCCTGTATGTAATTCCTCAGTATGTGAAAGCCCAGACAGCTCAGAGGGGGATTTATCCAGCTTGTAAAAGATAATAGAGCAGAGAGAAGCTGCACTAATCTAAATAACACACAGGCAGTGTGCAGAGAGGGGCCTGGAGGGGGGAGATGCATCACAGAACCACAACACTGAAGAACTTGGCAGCCTTCCAGACACAGGCTGACAAGTCTGACAAGAGAGAGATAAGTTGATTTATTACAGAGATGGTGATAGTAGAACGTGCTGCAGTAAGCCAGAACACATTAGAATAGATTTTGGAACTTGTAGGATGGAAGAAAACCCGGATGAAATTTTTGTTACGGAGTCTCTTTAATGCTATCCTGTCAATATAGCCCAAATCTCAGAGGAATGTCACAAAGAATTAAGGTAGTTCTGAAAACAGAGGCATCCAACTCGGTACTAGCAAAATTTACATTTAAATTGGGCAACAAGATATATACATTTTCCTATGGTGTTTCTTTTGGATCATGTATTAGACTACCACTCAGCAATTATGAGCTCCCCAAATGGCAAATTCAGAAACAATAACTCTAAAATATCAAATACAGCAATAATTTCCCCACATAATAAATGCAGAAATGCAGCAAACCTTACCTCACTTAAGAAATGCAGCAAACATTTTCCCACATATTAACCTCCCTGGCGGTAAGCCCGTGCTGAGCACGGGCTATGCCGCCGGGAGGCACCGCTCAGGCCCCGCTGGGCCGATTTGCATAATTTTTTTTTGCTGCACGCAGCTAGCACTTTGCTAGCTGCGTAAGCCCTCCAGGAGATCCCGTTCTTTGAACGGGATCTCCTGATCTCCGATCGCCGGCGGCGATCGGAGGGGCTGGGGGGATGCCGCTGAGCAGCGGCTATCATGTAGCGAGACCTCGTCTCGCTACATGAAAAAAAAATAAATAAATAAAAAAAAAACGTATTTGCTGCCCCCTGGCGGATTTTGCCAAACCGCCAGGAGGGTTAAAGCACACCTGAAGTAAAATGGATATGGAGGCTGAGCTATTTACTTTCTTTTAAACAATGCAATTGCCTGGCTTGGGTACTATACACCATGGTATAGTATTGAGTGCGGGCCTTTAAGGGCATTTTGCACAATGTAAGTGCTGGCATAGGTGGGTACTAGGTGCTATATGGGAGATGGTTGCTAGTTATGGGGGATACCAAATCCCATGTATGGCCTTGGAGCTGGCTATGGCAGGAACATGGTGCTGTAGGAGTACTGGATGCCGTTTGGGTGCTGGTTATGAGGGTATTGGGTGCCATGGGTCCTAGGTGCATGTACTGGGTGCCAAGTAGGTACTGGGAGTAAGTGCAAGGTGCTTTGTGGGTGATGGGTGCTAGCTAAGAGGTACTAGTTGTTGTCATGTGGGTGCTGAAAGCAGATGCTCAGTGCCATGTAGGTTCTGGGTGCAGGTACAGGGTGTAATATGGGTGCTGGCTATGATTAAGTATTAGGTGTCAGATGGATGCTGAGAGCAGCTGTTTGTCTTGTGGGTGAAACATAAAATGTGGCAAACGGTACCTTTGGCATATTGAAAATGCACATACATTACCCCACAAATATTAAACGCAGTAAATGTTACCTCAGACATAAATGCATTAAATGTCCCCCTCCCCCCTCTGGGTACTGGTAGGAAGAGATGGCACTGCTGAGTGGGATGGTAGTGACACTGGGTTCTTCTGGGAGGGTGACACTGGGTGAGGAGGAGCATACACACTGGTTGGGTGAGGAGGGTGACACTTAGTGGGGAAGAGGGTGACCCTGTGTAGAAAGGGTGACGGTGGGGAAGAGGGTGACACTTCGTGGGGAGGATGATACTGGGATGGAGCCCTCAACTTCTTCTTCTTTGTCCCACTTCTTGTTCTGGCTCGTTGGGAGGGTGCCCCACCATCTTCTTCTCCAACCCACTGACTCCATCCCCTCGTGGCCTGGCTGCTGCTGATGTCAGCATGACTCACAATCATGCAGCACTGGGGGGGGGGGGGGCAGAGAGCCGCGCAATATGTTGTGTTGATCTTGAGGGCAGAGGAGGCGGGAGAACGCAGCCAATGAATGGGACTTCCTCAGCCGGGACATCCCGATCAAAAAGTGCGACGTTCAATAAGACGCCAGACAGGGAACCCTGAATCCGGGACCATCCCGGCAAAAGTGGGATATCTGCTTAGAGTAGTCCTGCGGCCAGGATGTATGTTTGCTGACCCAGGATGTTTACCGGGACAAATTTGAGCACGGGACAGGCGACCCTGAATCTGAGGGATGTCTGGTCAGGGCACATTAGGATTCCTGTTGGCACACCTCTGTTTCAGGAAGTGGTGGAGCTTCCTGCAGGTGGTAGGTGGGGTTTCTCTATGCCGTAGGCGGAAGTTTTTTTTTTTTCGCACTTTTTGAGGATTTAAAATGGTGGGGATGCTGCCTGACACCCACAGCCCCCTATGTGCACCTGCCAGCGCTGCAGCCAGCCACTGTACATACATACATACATACATACACTCACACCATACTACCTTCTCTTCCTCTTGCCTGGCTGCCTCTTTTCCTTGGTCCAAAAAGTGCCGCCAGGGCTGTGGAGTGTGGTGGCCTCCAATCAGAGAACTCCAGGGTGGAACAGCGGCCAGTTAGGACCAGTCTGCAGGTGGGAGGATCAGGAGCTCTCTCACCCAATTCCTGGGACTCTGGCCATAGCAAACAGTCAGAATGCTACTGCACACTGCTGGGGGCGGGGCTTAGCGTAGGATTGAGCAGTCACCTGCAGGGAGTTAAAGCACCAGCCAGGCCAGCTGTAAAGATTAGTGCTGCTGCTCCACAGGCACCTTATGGCACAGAACAATTTTCACCTTCTAGTGCTCCTTCCTTTCATTCACCAATACCTTTATCACTACTTGTCACAACAAAATGATCTAATCTTGTTTTTTTCGCCACCAATTAAGCATTTTTTGGGTGATACTTTGCTAAAAATTATTTTATTCTAAATGCATTTTAACGTGAATAGTAAGAAAAAAGTGGAAAAAATTAATTTCTGTTTTCGGCCATTATAGTTTTAAAATACAACGTTCTACTGTGGATAAAACCCACATATTTTATTTTCCCATTTGTCCCACTTATTGCATTATTAAAATATCTCCCTAGTACAATGTATGATGACAATATTTTATTTGGAGATAAAGGTGTATTTTTTCTGTTTTGCATCATTACTAATTACAAGCCCATATATGCAAAAATAACAGTAATATACCGTCGAGACATACATATTTGAAAAGTTCAAGTTTTTTTTCTTTTTTTTTTTGGTGTAACTATGGGAAAGTGGGAGAGGTAAGATACCATTTTAGTGGTATATGTCTATATTTTAGGGCTTGTTTCCACTACATGCAGTGCAATGCAATTACCGCACTGCAAGCAAAATGCAACCAATTCACGTCAATGGAGTCGTTTCCATTGATGCGAATTTAATAACGTGATCCGGCACAAGGAAAATGATGGATAGCATGCTGCAGTTTCCCACAGCACGCATCAGATTCCCCATTGCCACAGATAAGAAGCTGAATCCGGATATTTGGCCAGCAAGCACAAGTGCTTGCAGCTGGATGTGATGCGAAGGCCTCATCGCATCCATAACACTAGTGGAAACGGGCTCTAAATGGTATATGTATGTGTTTTTATTAAAAAAAGAAAATGTACGTAGGTGTAATTTTACTATTTGGCCACTAGATGTCCACACTTTTTCTTCCTGTGAGTACTGTTAATACGCTAACAGGAAGTAACGCGTGTATGTATTACTTTTTTTTTTACAGTGACCGCAGGCATCTCATTGATGCTGGCAATCATTGACTCGGCGACTTAGATCAATGAATGTGGGAGCTGGGTTCCCAATTACTGATCCCCCTACTAACGGGCGGCAGACAGAACGCGTGCGGGAGTGTGCGCACGCACAGCGGTGACATACCTATATCTACACTACTGAGGCTAAGATGAAGTCTCTGGGGGCATAGATATACTGTATCAAAATCAGTGGTTAATTATTTGTAAATGGCTTTATCCAATAGTGCATGTATGGCCTCAATTCGCTAAGCAGTTTAGACTAGTCTACTGATGGTTTTTAGTCTGATGGTTTGGTCAGTTGCATCAAAGGGGAATTGACAATTACCAAATGTTTTAAACCTGGTCTAAACCATTTGGTAATTAGGTGGGTAAAGCAGGAGAAATTATCAAATGATGCAATTCACACACGAGTAGCTATGACTGACATCCTTCTCCTTTGATGAGCTCTTCTCTGGATACAATTAAACTCCCGCATAATTAATTCAACAGGTTCCATCCTCACATATAAAATATCTCACAGAATTACTTTACCAACAGAAATCAGCTGTTCTAATCTTTGCCAGAAAAAGTGGGCGTGGTTACTCCTTGTTTGCCTTTGTGAATTGTGTAATTACTGAGTGTTAGACTAGGACTAAAAACAGGTCTGGGGGCTCAAACCCACTAGAGCGATTTTGTGAGCGTTTAGGGAGCGATTCAAAACGCTAGCTGTCACAGGGTCCCTAGTGGCGGGACCGCACAATGCCTTCCAATCAGTTTCAGCACATAGACCATGCAATCTGTGGTCACAATCGGTGCGCAGAAACCACAGGAATTTTGGCAGCAGACCGACTAGAAGGGAGCCTGTGAGTTATGGTAATACAAATTACACACTATTTCAGGGTATAACTGCCACCACCTCTGTTACCATGGGACAGAGGAGCCCACTGACCGACTGACTCTAGACCTGCAAATAGAAACGGTTAAACACACTCTATTTTATCTAGCTATCAACAACAGTAGTGTAACAAACGTTGGAGAGGCAGCCGCGGTGAACAGCGCTACCACCGCAGCTGCCTCCAGCTCCCTGTTTAGCAAAGTTTCCTTGCCTCAGGCGTCTAGCACGCCTAGGACGGATCTGTCAGTTGCACATAGGGTTGCTTTGTCACGCGCGTGCACAGACAGGACCTTTATGCGGGGAGGAGGCACGTCAGCTGACCGGCCGGTCGACTGACGTCATAGGAGACGCTCGCCGCTTCTCATTCGCTGATAGGAGGGGGCGTGCCAGAAGGGTCTCCTCTGCTTTATAAGCCTGGCTGAATCTCTCGCAATTTGTCTGCTGTTGCGAATACTCTGTGTTAGTGCTCAGACCCTTAGATAGTTCCGGTGTGCTTTGATCCAGGAGGAAACCGGGGATTTCACACAAGATAGGAATTGTTTGATAGCCTTAAAGATTTACATTACTGTGTTATTATTTGTGCATGACTCTGGCTCGTTCTGACTACTCTTCTGCTCAGTGATTCTGTACCTCTGCCCATCTGATCTTGCTGCAGACTCTTCTTGCTTATACCTTCCTGTCTCTGCCTCCTGATTTTGTACTGCATCTGTCTGTCTATTGCCGAACCCGATCTGTCTGACCACTCTACTCTCACCAGAGGGCCCTTGACTCTGGTGAGGGGCACTGTACTGCTAGTACCCACCAGCTCCTCTGGTGAGGTATTGCCAAAGCTATCAGTACTACTGTTGCACCAATCACTCATTGCATTTGTTGTCACATCAGCTTCTTATATACCAGTATTATAGGTGATTCTGCAGATCACCATATAATCAGGTATATATCTGCATTATAGGTGATACTGCAGATCACCTAATAATCAGAATTCTGTTCTTTGCTGACACAAATCGTTACAAGTAGCGACTCTTCAGAGACCAGGGTTCAGTTTGTGCGGCTGAACAATAGGGTAGCTGAATGAGTAAAGGACGTAGCGTAGTTTATTAACTATGCAATATAAATAATTAATATATACAGAAAATCATTAAAATCAACAATTATAGAAACATTAGTAGCCAGTATGAAAATAAAAAGGAGAAAATACTTAGGTTCGTGGAAATATGTCCTTTCTGGGAAAACTCGTAAAGTTCCTTTGTTTCAGTTCAAGAGCAAAGTTCAGACAATATGGCAATTAACCACATGGTCCTCTGTTTAGCAGCAGCATGCTCTTGTGAAGATGGAATTTGGAGGACTGAGGGAGGAGTCCCTGGCAAAAACTTTTGACTGAAGCTGGTTTGGGGGAGTGGCAACGCCTGCCCCCTCTGAATTACAAACCAATCACAGTTCATTCCCTCGGAGAGAGATTTAGGATTAAATTTATAAACCTCTGTAATTCAAAATCGATAAATGCCACATTGGCGCTGATAACAGATTAATATTCCTCAGATTATGCCAATTCCTATGACATCAGACTTGAGCACTTCTGCATGCCCGGTTACGAAGTAGCGGAATACCTTGGGTTCTGGGTATGTCAGTGGCTTCAATTTAATATTACAATATTCACCAGACCCGAACCAGCAGAATGAGATAACTTCCATACCTCTCATATGAACGGTATTCCTTAAACAGGCAAAAAATCAAACTCCATGTATTTCTAAGCTGTCTCTACATGGCTCCGGTAAGTCTGAGGGAAGGCAGCTTTTGAATAGGCCTCCTGCTGGGGGTTTCCTGCCTATTCCTGTGTATGCTGTCATTCACAGGTAACTGTGATGAGGTTTAATTACCTGGTCAGAGTTGTGACGGGTACGTGTGAACTGTCTACTTTTGGTCCAGTTAATTAAGACCAACATGCCTTCTCTGCTCAGCAAACATACTTCATGATAGGAAAAATTGTCATTCTGATTGCTGCAATGACTGCGCACATCTAACCAGGAAGCGATCAGAAAATTGACTGCGCGAATCCTCCCGATTCGCCTGCGTCTCTCACGGCTGTTCCGTGACACTAGCGATTTCCCTAAATGCTTAGCTAATGTTAATGGATGGGCCAAATTCCACTGGAGCGATTGCGATTACCAAAATCGCAAACGCAGGACATGCAGCATTTTTAGCACTCAGTGTTAGCGGTTAGCGTTTCTGCAATGTAAAGATATAAACGCTGGCATAGTCGCTCGTCAAAACCTACACAGAGAGCGATTTTGCTAGCGTTTTGAAATTACTGCACACTGTACAAAAATTTAAATTAATTGAAAGGACCAATCAGAATTAAAAACGCGAATCACTACACAATGCTTAGGCTTTTTAAAATCGCTACCCAAATCACCAGAAAACGCTCATGAAATTGCTTACAAAACGCTCATACAAAACGCTAGCGATTGTGATTAGCGATTTTGTAGTGAGTTCCAGGCCTCAAACATTACACCAAACCATCAGTAGACTAAAAACCATCTGTAGACTAGTCTAAACTGCTTAGTGAATTGAGGCCTATGGGCCATATCCTATTCAAGGTGATAAGTAGCTTGCAGATGCGAGCTACTTAACACCTTGCCATCGCGCGAGGATTACCGGCAAATCCTATTGCCCATATCCTTCGCGCGATGGCCGACCGTTAAGGAGCATTACTCAGGCGAAAGCCTGAGCGATGCTCCCTATTACCGGGCGATGTGGAGTGAGGTTTACGCTGTGGTGCTGTCCATCAGCACCACGGCCTCACTCCCCACACATGCGCACTCGCCCGCCGAACATCGCCGACATCTTCCGCCGCAGCATCTGGGGGTCTCCTTTAATAAGGAGACCCCCAGAGCTCCCCGTCGGGTCGCCGCACACTGTAGAAGCCCCCCATGTAGCTGCACCGGCACCCCTGCATACATACCGCCGCAGATCACCCGACGCCTCTCGCCGCAAAATCCGCCGTGTAATTACAGTGTATCTGACACTGTAATTACTGTGCGCATAGAAGGAGCCCGGGCAAAGTATCTTTGAATCTGCAGCCGGGGCTCCCCATTGGTCCGCTGTGTGAGCCATTTTATTGGTTCAGACAGCGGACCAATGGGGAGCCCAGGCTGCAGATTCAAAGATGCTTTGCCTGGGCTCCTTCTATGCGCACAGTAATTACAGTGTCAGATACACTGTAATTACGCGACGGATTTTGCGGCGAGAGGCGTCGGGTGATCTGCGGCGGTATGTATGCAGGGGTGCCGGTACAGCTACATGGGGGGCTTCTACAGTGTGCGGCAATCCGACGGGGAGCTCTGGGGGTCTCCTTATTAAAGGAGACCCCCAGATGCTGCGGCGGCGACGTGCGTTAGCCAGTTTAGACCTGCTTTTTGCAGGTCTAAGCTAACGCTCATTTCTGCCGGGAAGTATCGCTTCCCGGAGGCATGATAAGGGTATTTGGATAACGTGTTAAGAACTCGCTGGGCGATTATATCGCCCAAGCGAGTTCTTTTCCACCTGAGGGGGTCTAAAGTTTTATAAGATTAGGCGATGCTCCCATCGCCTAAGTTAAGAACTCGCCAGTGCTTAACACTGGCGAGTTCATCAATAGAATATGGCCCTATGTGTTCAAAGTCAGATGTACATGTGGACAGAAATATGCCTGGTTATAGCACCCTTCACACTTTCAGAACTGATTCCTTGTAACTCAGGAACATATAAAATGATTACAAATTTTTATTTTGCACCTAAAAACCTAGCAGTGAAAAGATGATCCAATCAAACATTGTGGAGAATCCGGCATTTATAGTGAGAATAGTCTAAAGAATAGTACATAAAGGTTTTCAAAAGAGCATAAAAATAAACGACCAGTGTTTTCTGAGGAATTGAGTTGCCTGAACATTTGCTGTAACATGCTTGTGTGGAACATGCCACGGGGAAAATATCTCTTATTTAAGCAAAATTCTACTACCGGCAAACCCATCGCCCTTTTTTCCACACGCCTTTTTTACATGTATGCTTTTAACAATGTTAGGTATCCTCTTATTTCAGGAGAAGGCTCTGGAGGCTTCCTAGTCCTCTCCATGTCATTCCAGCGCTGTCCCTCCTTTTTCCCCCATTGAAGCTATTCGTGAAGGCTACAGCAATACTCATGTCCCCAAGTACTTCTAAAGATTAACAGCTCTGTACTGGGCATTTGTGAATGCATGCTTGTACAGGCTGTAGAGAGCCGCCCATATTGAAAGCACTCAGGGTCAGGGACAGGCATGCTTCTGAAGGCTATCAAAGTCCCGAACATGGGTGATTTGAACTGGGAACCACGAAGAGAGGACCTGGAAGGCTCTATAGTATCCAGAGCCTTCCCTCTAAGTAGGTGAGTATCCATCTTTTTCATTAAATCTCATTCCTCCCCATTAACTACAGTCAGGGGCGTATCTGGATAACATAGCACCTATGGTAAAAACTGACATTGCGCCCCCATCCCCCCCCCCTCACCCATCAGATCATCTTGTCCCATAATAACAGCTTCTTTTCTTGCAATGATACAAGTATCCCCAGTATAGGTTGCTAGTCAGCCCCCAAGTAAAAGTGGCCATACACTGGTCGATTTGCCATCAGATTCGACCAACAGATAGATCCCTCTCTGATCGAATCTGATCAGAGAGGGATTGTATGGCTGCCTTTACTGCAAACAGATTGTGAATCGATTTCAGCATGAAATCGATTCGCCATCTGTGAAGCTGCCGCTGCCGCCCGGTTCCCCCCAGTATAAGTAACCCCCCCAGTATAGATTTGGCAGGTGTCCCCCAGTATAAGTAGACCCCTCCCCCCCCCCGGATATATCCATCCAGATAGACTTAAGTGGTTAACATAAACATGTCTGATTTTTCCAAATGACTGGTTGTACACACGCCCGATTTGACATCCTAACCAACGGTCGTTTGGAAAAATCGGACGTGTGTATGCACTAGTGGTGCTCAAATACCCCTTTTTAAAATTCGAGTTTGGTCGAATTCGAATAGTAAATTATTCGAGGTCAGTCGAATATTCGAGTCGAATAATTTTTACTATTCGATTCGACCTCGGAATTCGAGCTCACTATTCGTGTCGGTATTCGAGCTCATTATTCGAGCTGACTATTCGAAATGGCCTTAAATAGCTTCCAACACTTGTTTTGAGGGTGAATGATGCAAGAAACCTCTTTTTTTTCCAAGTAACAACAGCAAGTGATTATGTGGGGATGTTCCTTTAAAAAAAAAAAGGTGAAAAGAGAAGTTGTGTCCAGAATTTTGTTCAGTACTGTATATACTTCTTCTTCTTCATCTTCTTTATCTTCTATATCTTCTTCTTCTTCTTCTTCTATATCTTCTTCTTCTATATCTTCTTCTTCTATATCTTCTTCTATATCTTCTTCTTCTTTTATATTGTCTTCTTCTTCTTCTTCATCTTCTTCATCTTCTTCATCATCATCTTCTTCTTCTTCTCTTCTTTTTCTTCATCTTCTTCTTCTTCATCTTCTTCATCTTCTTCTTCATCTTCTTCATCTTCTTCTTCTTCATCTTCTTCATCTTCTTCATCTTCTTCTTCATCTTCTTCATCTTCTTCTTCTTCTTCTTCATCTTCTTCTTCTTCATCTTCTTCATCTTCTTCATCGTCTTCTTCATCTTCTTCATCTTCTTCTTCATCTTCTTCATCTTCTTCTTCTTCATCTTCTTCATCTTCTTCTTTTTCTTCATCTTCTTCTTCTTCTTCATCTTCTTCTTCTTCATCTTCTTCTTCTTCATCTTCTTCATCTTCTTCATCTTCATCTTCTTCATCTTCTTCATCTTCTTCATCTTCATCTTCTTCATCTTCTTCATCTTCTTCTTCATCTTCTTCATCTTCTTCTTCATCTTCTTCATCTTCTTCATCTTCTTCTTCATCTTCTTCATCTTCATCTTCTTCTTCATCTTCTTCATCTTCTTCATCTTCTTCTTCATCTTCTTCATCTTCTTCTTCATCATCATCTTCTTCTTCTTCATCTTCTTTATCTTCTTCTTCATCTTCTTCATCTTCTTCATCTTCTTCTTCATCTTCTTCATCTTCTTCTTCATCTTCTTCATCTTCTTCATCTTCTTCATCATCATCTTTTTCTTCTTCTTCTTCTTCATCTTCTTCTTCTTCATCTTCTTCATCTTCTTCATCTTCTTCATCTTCTTCTTCATCTTCTTCATCTTCTTCTTCATCTTCTTCATCTTCTTCTTCATCTTCTTCATCTTCTTCTTCATCTTCTTCATCTTCTTCTTCATCTTCTTCTTCTTCTTCTTCTTCATCTTCTTCTTCTTCTTCATCTTCTTCTATATCGTCTTCTTCTTCACTTATTTCTCTTTTCAAATTTTTTTTTTTAAAGAAATGCAGCTATTTTTGAGCGTAACAAATAGCTGGTGGCGCACGCATGTTGGAAGCGCCATTGTATGTGCTCCCTGGCAGTGGAAACACACAGACAGCAGGAGGTAAATTCAGCAGCAGGAGGAGGAGGATGAGTGTGTGGCAGCAGGCAGTCAATGAGGCAGGCAGCGTGACATAATAGCCCTGGTACCTAGCGGTGATACCAGGGCTGTAAATAAACACAGCAGGCAGGAGGTCCCAGACAGCGGTCGTGCAGCCCACATTGTGTCCAATACACAACTGGGACAACACAGTTTTCAACCCGGGCACCTCAGAAAAATTAAACCTTTTTTTTTTTTTGGTTTTTTTTGTTTTGTTTTTACAACAAATTACACAGATATAGCTATTTTTTGACGTAATAGCTGGTGGCAGAGTGGCAGCAGAAGGTAAATCTGTGTACCCTGGCAGTGGGAAACACAGACAGACAGCAGCAGCAGCAGGAGGAATGGAGGAGTAATTATGTGTGCAGCTATTGTTTGACGTAATAGCTGGTGGCAGAGTGGCAGCAGAAGGTAAATCTGTGTACCCTGGCAGTGGGAAACACAGACAGACAGCAGCAGCAGCAGGAGGAATGGAGGAGTAATGTGAGCAGCTATTGTTTGATGTAATAGCTGGTGGCAGAGTGGCAGCAGAAGCTAATTCTGTGTACCCTGGCAGTGGGAAACACAGACAGACAGCAGCATCAGCAGGAGGAATGGAGGAGTAGTGTGAGTGTGGCAGCAGGTAGGCAGCGTGACATAATAGCCCTGGTACCTAGCGGTGATACCAGGCCGTAAATAAACACAACAGGAGGTCCCAGACAGCGGTCGTGCAGCCCACATCGTGTCCAATACACAACTGGGACAACACAGTTTTCAACCCGGGCACCTCAGAAAAATTAAACCTTTTTTTTTGTAATGGTTTTGTAGTTTTGGTTTTACAACCAATTACACAGATATAGCTATTTTTTGACGTAATAGCTGGTGGCAGAGTGGCAGCAGAAGGTAAATCTGTGTACCCTGGCGTTGGGAAACACAGACAGACAGCAGCAGCAGCAGGAGGAATGGAGGAGTAATTATGTGTGCAGCTATTGTTTGACATAATAGCTGGTGGCAGACTGGCAGCAGAAGGTAATTCTGTGTACCCTGGCAGTGGGAAACACAGACAGACAGCAGCAGCAGGAGGAATGGAGGAGTAGTGTGAGTGTGGCAGCAGGCAGGCAGCGTGACATAATAGCCCTGGTACCTAGCGGTGATACCAGGGCTGTAAATAAACACAGCAGGCAGGAGGTCCCAGACAGCGGTCGTGCAGCCCACATTGTGTCCAATACACAACTGAGACAACACAGTTTTCAACCCGGGCACCTCAGAAAAATTAAACCTTTTTTTTTTTTTTGGTTTTTTTTTTTTTGTTTTTACAACAAATTACACAGATATAGCTATTTTTTGACGTAATAGCTGGTGGCAGAGTGGCAGCAGAAGGTAAATCTGTGTACCCTGGCAGTGGGAAATACAGACAGACAGCAGCAGCAGCAGGAGGAATGGAGGAGTAATTATGTGTGCAGCTATTGTTTGACGTAATAGCTGGTGGCAGAGTGGCAGCAGAAGGTAAATCTGTGTACCCTGGCAGTGGGAAACACAGACCGACAGCAGCAGCAGCAGGAGGAATGGAGGAGTAATGTGAGCAGCTATTGTTTGACGTAATAACTGGTGGCAGTGTGGCAGCAGAAGGTAATTCTGTGTACCCTGGCAGTGGGAAACACAGACAGCAGCAGCAGGAGGAATGGAGGAGTAGTGTGAGTGTGGCAGCAGGCAGGCAGCGTGACATAATAGCCCTGGTACCTAGCGGTGATACCAGGCCGTAAATGAACACAACAGGAGGTCCCAGACAGCGGTCGTGCAGCCCACATCGTGTCCAATACACAACTGGGACAACACAGTTTTCAACCCGGGCACCTCAGAAAAATTAAACCTTTTTTTTTTTTTAATGGTTTTTTGGTTTTGTTTGTAAAACAAATTACACAGATATATAGCTATTGTTTGACGTAATAGCTGGTGGCAGAGTGGCAGCAGAAGGTAAATCTGTGTACCCTGGCAGTGGGAAACACAGACCGACAGCAGCAGCAGCAGGAGGAATGGAGGAGTAATGTGAGCAGCTATTGTTTGACATAATAGCTGGTGGCAGTGTGGCAGCAGAAGGTAATTCTGTGTACCCTGGCAGTGGGAAACACAGACAGACAGCAGCAGCAGGAGGAATGGAGGAGTAGTGTGAGTGTGGCAGCAGGCAGGCAGCGTGACATAATAGCCCTGGTACCTAGCGGTGATACCAGGCCGTAAATGAACACAACAGGAGGTCCCAGACAGCGGTCGTGCAGCCCACATCGTGTCCAATACACAACTGGGACAACACAGTTTTCAACCCGGGCACCTCAGAAAAATTAAACCTTTTTTTTTTTTTTATGGTTTTTTGGTTTTGTTTGTAAAACAAATTACACAGATATATAGCTATTGTTTGACGTAATAGCTGGTGGCAGAGTGGCAGCAGAAGGTAAATCTGTGTACCCTGGCAGTGGGAAACACAGACAGACAGCAGAAGGGCAGTACACAGCAGCCCACTGTAGGTGTAAAATGTGTGGCTGCAGGCGACGTAATAGTCAAAGTGAACCAGGCTGGCTTAGTGAGCAGGAGCCAGGAGGTGGTAAAGGGTGGTAAGGCACATTAACGATGGTTCTTAGCCAGTTCATGTCCCCCTCTCGCCGACAACAGGGGCCAGGAACTCGCCTTCCACCCACGCCTGGTTCATCTTGAGAAACGTCAGTCTGTCCACAGACTTGTGAGACAGACGTGAGCGTTTCTCGGTGACCACACCACCAGCTGCACTGAAGCAGCGCTCGGACAGCACGCTGGAAGGGGGGCAGGACAGCACTTCCAGGGCGTACTGCGCCAGCTCGCTCCAGATCTCCAGGCGCTTGACCCAATACTCCATGGGATCAACAGGGGCATCGCTGTCAAGCCCGCTGTAGGACCCCATGTAGTCAGCCACCATGCGGGTCAGGCGCTGGCTGTGACCGGTGGAGGATGCTGCTGCATGCACCTCCTCTCTAGTCACTGCTGCCCGGAGCCTCTACAGTCCTGTAGAGCTCGTGGCTGAGAGACAGCAGGTCTGTGGGGCGCTTGCTGCTGGATGCAGGCACCTGCTGCTGCCTCTGTGCTGGCTGCTGGACAGTGGGGGTGGAAGGCTGGGGGAAGGCTTCCTCCAAGCGCTCAACAAGGGCCTGCTGCAAGCTCCTTATTTGTTGCGCTGGGTCTCCTCCTGCAGGCGGCAGGAACTGGCTCAACTTCCCCTTGAGGCATGGGTCCAACATCATGCTGATCCAGATGTCCTCCCTCTGCTTCATCTGGATCACCCTGGGGTCCCTGCGCAGGCACGTCAGCATGTGCGCTGCCATTGGGAAGAGGCGGGCCACGTCTGCTGGCACATCGACGGCAGTGCTGCTGTCCTCATCCTCCTCCTCTGCCTCGTCAGCCTCATCCTCTCTCCACCCCCGCACCAACTCAGCTGCACTGTGCTGCGCCCCCTCATCAGCAGCAAGGTCAGGGACCTCCACCAAGTCCTCCTCCTCCTCCCCCTCAGAGGTGGACTGTGCAGCTGCTTGCCGCTCCTGCTGGTCCAAGGCTGCCGCTCCCTGTTCCAGCAAAGCATCGAGGGCCCTGTTCAGCAGACAAACCAGGGGCACCCACTCGCAGACCATAGCATGGTCCCTGCTCACCATGTTAGCGGCCTGCAGAAAGGGAGCCAGCACTAAGCACACCTGCTGCATGTGCCTCCAGTCATCATCGGGGACGATGGACGGGATGTTGCTGGTCTTGTCCCTTCTCTGAGCGGCGGAAACAGTGGCCAGGGCAAGGTACTGTTTGACAGCACGCTTCTGTTCAACCAGACGCTCCAACATCGCCAGGGTGGAGTTCCAGCGAGTCGGAACGTCAAGGATCAGCCGATGGCGTGGCAGATCCAGCTCCTTTTGCACGTCTTCCAGGCTCGCACAGGCTGCAGCCGAGCGCCGGAAGTGACGCACAACGTTCCTTGCCGTTTCCAGCAGTTCGCCCATCCCCTGGTAGGTGCGCAAGAACTTCTGCACCACCAGGTTCAGCACGTGGGCAAGACAGGGGATGTGGGTCAGGTTTCCCCTGTCTATTGCGGCAACCAGATTGGCCCCATTGTCGGCCACCACCTCTCCAACTCTGAGGCCTCTGGGGGTCAGCCAAATCCTCTCCTGCTCCTGGAGTTTGGCCAACACATGGGTTGCCGTCAGCTTGGTCTTCCCAAGGCTGACCAAGTGCAGCAGCGCTTGGCAGTGGCGGGCCTTCACGCTGCTGCTGAGGCGGGGGGTTTGGCCAGGTGTGCCGGAGGATGGCAGAGGATCGGAGGAACCTGCTGCAGTTCCCCTGACCCTGCGGGGTGGCACCACCCACTGTGTTGCTGCTGCTGCTGTGCCCGCTGCTGCTCTCCCATCCTCACCCCCTTCCACCAAGCTGACCCAGTGGACAGTGAAGGACAGGTAGCGGCCTGTCCCGAAGCGGCTGCTCCAGGAGTCCATGGTGACGTGGACCCTTTCACCAACCGCGTGCTCCAGCCCTCGCTCCACATTGGCCATCACAAAGCGGTGCAGTGCAGGAATGGCCTTGCGGGCAAAGAAGTGTCTGCTGGGGAGCTGCCAGTCTGGGGCTGCGCAAGCAAGCAGCGCACGAATGTCGCTCCCCTCCTGCACGAGCATGTACGGCAGGAGTTGGGAGCACATGGCCCGTGCCAGCAAGCCGTTCAGCTGCCGCACGCGACGGCTGCTGGGAGGCAGAGCCCTAACCACCCCCTGGAAGGACTCGCTCAAAAGGCTCTGGCGTGGCCTTTTGCTGGCACGGGAATCAGCAGACACAGCGGAGGAGGCCACTGAGGACTGGCTGCCAGAACAGGCCTCAGTGTCGGCGGCAGGAGTTGCAGAGGGGGGAGGAGCAGTGCGTTTCCGCACTCCTGCTGGTGCTGCTGGAGGAGCAGGAGGGCGGGTGGCTGCTGTTGCTGCTGCTGCTGAAGGCTGTGCAGTGATGGGTGTGGTGCCACTGCCAGCACCAGATGCCTTCAGCCTCTGGAACTCCTCATGCTGGTGGAAATGTTTCGCAGCAAGGTGGTTGATGAGCGAGCTGGTGCTGAACTTTAAGGGGTCTGCACCTCTGCTCAACTTCCGCTGACAGTGGTTGCAAGTGGCGTACTTGCTGTACACAGTGGGCATGGTGAAATATCGCCAGATTGGTGACAGAAACATCCCCCTACGGCATGGAAGCGCTGCTGCCTGTCTCCCTGTGGTGGTTGGGGGGGGGGGGCTTGGGTGCGGCTGGTGGTGGTACTGGCAGATGCTGCTGCTGCTGCTGCTGAGCCTGAGACACCAGCAGGCTGTGGGACCTGCCTACTGCTGCCAATGCTTGCAATGATGCGCCTCCTTGCAAGGCCCACAAGCGCATCCTCCTCCTCCTCCTCAGAGCTGCTGAGGATGACATCCCCTGGAGGTGGTGGCACCCAGTCTCTGTCTGTCACCGGGTCATCATCATCCTCCCCCTCCTAAAACATGTCCTGCTGGGATGATGACCCCCCAAACTCCTCTCCTGATGCATGGATGGGCTGCTTGACTGTCGCCACAGTCTTGCTGTCCAATCCCTCATCCCCCAAAGTGCCCATCAGCATCTCCTCCTCCAAATCGCCAACAACAGCAGACAATACCCTGATGGTGCCTGGGGTAAAAATACTGCTGAGTGACAGGTCGCCAACTTGTGACGGTGAACTGGCCTCCTCCCCAGACCCTGCTGGGCGGCTGCTGCGAACAGGGGTGGTGGTGGTGGTGGTGGTGAGGGTGGAGGCCTCGGATGCAGAGCTGATGGCGGGCTGCTCATCCTCCGTCATCAGTTGCACCACAGTGGATGCATCCTTTTCCTCAATGGGACGTTTCCGACCCGGCTGGAGGAAAATAGGAGCAGGTGCTACACACTGCTGCTGCTGTGTCTCTGCAGCGTGAGTTGCAGATGCTCCTGCTGGGCGGCGCCCAAGGCGTCCACGGCCAGTGGCTATGGGAGGAATGTTAGCCACTGACGCTGCTGCTGCTGCTGCGGAACTGTGCATGGTGGCGCGGCCGTGGCCTGCCACAATGCTGCTCCCTCTCCTCCTGATTCCCTTGCTGCCCTTCCCCTTGCCCAAACCGCGCTGGCTGCCACTTCCAGACATCTTCGATGTTTTGGGCGTAAAGACAAAAGTTTTTGAAAAGGGCGGGAGAAAAGTGGGGTACTTTAATGGAGTGGGTTGGTGGGTGAGGTGACTGAGTGAGTGTCCCGACTCGCTAGTACAGTAAGTAAGTAGTAACAGTCAGGAAGTACAACTAGCAGCAGTTACAATAATCACTATCAGTAGTAATCACAAGGAAATAGAGTGTGTGTACACTACAGACAGTGAGTGCACGCACGCGCAAACACGCGCAGGAGCTGGCCTATGAACAGTGACTGAGTGAGTGTCCCTACTACAGTAAGTAAGTAGTAACTGTCAGGAAGTAGAATTTACAATAATCAATCAGTAATCAGAAGGAAATAGAGTGTGTGTACAGTACACAGACAGTGAGTGCACACACACACGCAGGAGTCCGAGCTAGTAGCCTAGTATGAACAGTGACAGTGAGTGTCCTAGTACAGTTACAGTAGTATATAACAATCACTAAGTAGTAAAGGGACAGCAGAAATACTGTCTAATATTATCTAATACTAATACTGTCTAATACTGTCTAATATGAGAAATAAACTAACAGAGGACAGGAGGACAGCTGCCCACACAGGCAGGCCCTGAGGCCTAAAGCTGTAAGCCTGCAGCAGCTGGCCTGTCTCTATGTAACACAAAAGCTACTAACTAAAATACAATGTCTATCTAACTAACAACAATATAGGTGTGTATAGGAGGTGTATGTGAGCAAAAACGCTAGGTAAATGACCACAATAAAGCTCTTGCTAAGCCAAAGCACAAAGGAGCAACTCTCTCTCTATGCAAGTCCAGGCAAGGACGGAGAAACGGAACATGGCGGACGCTATTTATAGGGTAGGGGCTGGCCAGGGTCCCCCTCTGTGATTGGCTGCCGTCAGAGGGCCTGGGAGCCCTCTGATTGGCTCTAAGGACATCAATCTGGGCTATGACGCTATTCGAGCTCGGTATTCGAGCTCGAATAGCGCCGTTTGCTCGAATAGCTCGAATAGTGAATGGGCTATTCGCGTTTACTCGAATAGCCCATTCGAATAGCCGCAGCTATTCGGAGCTCGAATACCGAGCTCGAATAGCTGAAAAAGAGCTCGAATATTCGAGCTACTCGAATATTCGAGCTCTGCTGAGCACCACTGGTATGCACCTTAAAACATACTCCTCAAATTCTCCCGTGCATGGAGATACCAAATACTATTGCCTCGGTCACACTGCTAGAGAACAGGGGAATCCAGATTCAACTGAATGCATTTTGCATTTTTAAGAATTTTAAAATCCAAAGCAGAATTTTTAGCATCATACTTTATTTATAGCAGTGCAAAAGGACCAAGACCCATGAACACCACCAAAAAATGACCCCATCTAGAAAACCTTTTTTTTTTTCTTCTGGTCTTGGGGAGAGGGGGATGGAGGGGAGTTGGGGGTTTCGTCGCTTGTCCCGATATCACTTGCGATTACCGCCGCGTACCCGACAGACCACAAAGGCCCGACATCTTGCAGTATGTCCGACCGAATTATGTAACCAATTTCAGCATAAAATTGGTCGCATCATCGAGGGGGCATGCACTTTCGGACGATCGGCCGCCAAGTCGCCTGATGTATGGCCTAGCTTACTTTATTTACATTTTTTAAAGCGGACCTGAACTCAGAACTTCCTCTCTGCTCTAAAAAGTTTTTTTGCAATATGTCGACGTGGGTACAGGCGCACAACCACTTGAACGGTTAGCGTTACGCAACAATAACATCCATTACATTGAATCGCTAAGATACTCGACGACTCCTGCGTAAAGTACCGATCACTTGAAGTCTCGTTTGCTCCTGGCGTGTAAGTTGCATGACGTCATGCACACCCGCCGGCAGGAAGAGGCGTCGCTGACTACCATCGGTAAGGGTACGTTGCAGGACCTGTTGACAGTGAGTACCCAGCTTTAAAAAAATAAAAAATGTTGCAGCTGATACAAATCCTGCAATAAATATGCACTTTTTCTACTTCCTGCTTTCATGGAAGCAGACATATTAACTGCCTGTGCTTTCAAATGAACTTTTCAGACATCTCTTCTGTGGCAGTCAGGTAACACAGGGGAGAGATCAAATTACAACTCGTGACTAGACACAAATGAGGGGGAATAAAACAGGCTAAACTCAATACACACCGGATGCATTTCTCTATTTGCCTTCTGTCCTGTGCAAGAGTTCAGGTCCACTTTTTTTTTTTTTTAATAACTGTAAACTATCTGTTCTCTTTATCAAGAACAGATTGTTTCCAGCCTGCAGCTCAAGCATGATGTGACCCCCAGAGGTGATCGGCTGCTCTGCTGTTAGCTACAGGACCCGGCTACAGAACAGAGCCGGGTCCTGTAGAATATTGCCAGGAGGAGAGGCACACGGACTGGTGTCCGTGCAGGTTCTCCTCCAATGTTATGATCGCAGTGATTATGTGATCAGCTACAGTGTACTGCCGGGTCCCGCTGATATGATCAGCATGGGTGGATGGCTGCAAATTCTGAGCGCCGTGTATATAAGGCGCTGTGGATGAGAACTGACAGTCGTGCGCCATATATACCATACAGCGCTCGGTAGTAAAATGGTTAAAAGGAATAAAAAAATGAAATTTGGACTGGCCTGCGGCTTCCTCCAGCCCCTGTAGCCCCGGAGGAGGCCCCAGATAAGTCTAAATTTAATTTTTCTTCACAGCTCAGGGACCCTTTTAGGGCTCATTCACACTGTAGGCGTTTTCGGCCTTTTTGCGCACGCCGGTGACTTTTAAAATCGCCCCCCCCCCCCAAACGCTTGTGCAATGAGAGGGTTCATATCAGAGCGGGTCGTGTGCTGTTCGTTCAGTAAAGCGGTGCGTGGACCATTTTTGAGGCGATTCCGCTTCAATGGAAGGTATAGAAGTGCAAAACGCTCACAAAATAGCTTTGTGCAGCGATTGCGATTTTAAGAATAAATACATTGTATTTATTTTTTTCCGGTTCAAAGAGTTCACTTCCTGACTGACGCCAGGAAGTGAAAAACCGCAATTGCTAGGTAAAACCGCTCAGAAAAGCATTTAAAAAAAAAACCCGCCCAACGCAATGGCCATGCGAACGGAACGCAATGTGAACGAGGTCTTAAAGGTTTTTATATCTGTTTACCTCATTGCATGTAGTTTGTGAGTGCATGAGGTGGTTCATCTTGATATTTACATTCCTTAAAGGATACCAGAACTGACATGTGACATGATGAGATAGACATGTGTATGTACAGTGCCTAGCACACAAATAACTATGCTGTGTTCCTTTTTTTCTTTCTCTGTCTGAAAGAGTTAAATATCAGGTATGTAAGTGGCTGACTCAGACAGAAAGTGACTACAGTGTAACCCTCACTGATAAGAAAATTCCTCTTTTTATCTCTTTCTTGCTCTCAGAAGCCATTTTCTGCTAAGAAAGTGTTTCATAGTTGGAATTTCTTATCAGTGAGGGTCACACTGGAGTCCCTTCCTGTCTGGGTCAGGACTGAGTCAGCCACTTACATACCTGATATTTAACTCTTTCAGGTAGAGAAAGAAAAAAAGGAACACAGCATAGTTATTTGTGTGCTAGGCACCGTACATACACATGTCTATCTCTTCATGTCACATGTCAGTTCGGGTATCCTTTAACTGAGCTACATACAAATACTATATTAACCACTTTACCCCCGCCCGTACGCATTTCTCCGTCCCTTTTTCCATCCTTTAACCCCCAGGGACGGAGAAATGCGTACTTTCCGCACTCCCGCCGCTGCCCGCGCTCCCGCTCGCACTCCCGCTAGTAAACACGCAGCCTGCCGCTTGCCCGGAGATCAATGAACGGGAAAATCCATTCCCGTTCGTTGATCTAAGCCCCGCAATGATCCACTGCTTATCCGATAAGCAGCGCGATCATTGTGAAAAAAAAAAAACACTCACAGCCTCCTAGTACTTCCTGCGAGCGTCCGGAAGGACGCTTGCAGGTCGCAATAAACAAACAGTTACTGTTGCCATCTTGTGGCCAAATAGTAAAACTACATCCTAAAGGATTTTTCACATACAATTACATTAGTTTTACCCCAAAAAATAACTCCTTACCTCCCACACTCCCCAATTTTATTTATTTTTTTGTAATAAAAAAAAATTACAATAAAAAAAAATACATAAATAGTTACCTTAGGGACTGAACTTTTCAAATATTTATGTCAAGAGTGTATAACACTGTTACTTTATAAACTATGGGCTTGTAATTGGGGATGGACGCAAAACTGAAAAAAAAATGCACCTTTATTTCCAAATAAAATATTGGCGCCAAACATTGTGATAGGGACATAATTTAAACGGTTTTGTAACCGAGACAAATGGGCAAATAACTTTTTTTCCTATTTTCCCATTAAAACACATTTAGAATAAAATAATTCTTGGCATAATGTCCCACCTAAAGAAAGCCTAATTGGTGGCGAAAAAAACAAGATATAGTTCATTTCATTGTGATAAGTAATGATAAAGTTATAGACGAATGAATGGAAGGAGCGCTGAAAGGTGAAAATTGCTCTGGTGGTCAAGGGGTAAAACCCCTCAGTTGGGAAGTGGTTAATGTAATCCAAAATGATTGTCCATGGTAGAATAGAGGGACCATTTAGAATCTATTACTGCACAGGCACAATCCAGGAACCCCGGCTCTGGGAACTATATAAACCAGGCACGTGCAGAGGGGGGTGCTCTGGGTGTCCAGGCACCCCCCTTTTTAAAATCTTCAAAAAAGGCCCCTCCTCCCATGAAAAAGAAGCCCCACCCCCAACCGTGATAAGCCCCGCCCACCCGCAGGAAGCTCCACCCCTCTGTGTGGGAGCAAGTAAAATGGTGTCTCCCTAGCTGTACCCACTATGACCTCTCCCTCCTCCAGCAGCCACACTGATCTCTCCCTCCACCTAGCAACCACAGTGACCTTTCCTGCCACCTAGGACCCATACTGACCTCTCCCGCCACCTAGGACCCATACTGACCTCTCCCTCCACCTAGGACCCATACTGACCTCTCGCCCAGCACCCACAGTGGCGTCTCCATCCACCTACCCTTCACCTAGCACCCACACTGATCTCTCCTTCCCTCAGCAACCACTCTGACCTCTACCTCCCCTAGCAGCAACTATGCCATTCACAGCAGCACCCACAGTGACCTCCCCTTCTTCCAGCACCCATAATGACCTCTACCTCCTCCAAGACCCACAGTGACCTCCTCCAAAGGACCCACAGTTACTTCCCCCCTCGCTTCCCCAGCACCCACAGTGCGGATCAGTGAATAATGGCGCACAGCGCCTATGCATAAAAATGGCGCCACATTAAAAAGATACGCTTATCGCTATTTATCGTTAGTACTGCATAATAATGGCGCACAGGGAAAAAAGACGAAAAACGGCACACACTAACGTTATTTATCAATAGTGGCACACACTAACGTTATTTATCAATAGTGTCACGCACTAACATTATTTATCAATAGTGGCACACACTAACGTTATTTATCAATAGCCCCCTACTTAAGCCAAACTGCAGACATTATTTAACTGCAAAACAGTGAATGGATTTAATGTAACACTGTCAAGGTTAGGGTTAGGCACCACCGGGGGGGGGGGGGGTCTTAGGGTTAGGCACCATCAGGGGGGTGGTTAGGGTTAGACACCACCAGGGGGGGGTCTTAGGGTTAGGCACCAACAGAGGGGTCTTAGGGTTAGGCACCACCAGGGGGGTGGTTAGTGTTAGGCACCACCAGGGAGGTGGTTAGGGTTAGGCACCACCAGGGGGGTGGTTAGGGTTAGGCACCACCAGGGGGTTGGTTAGGGTTAGGCACCACCAAGGTGGGTGGTTAGGGTTAGGCACCACCAGGGGGGTGGTTAGGGTTAGACACCACCAGGGGAGGTTTATGGGTTAGGGGTAGGTACAGAGAGGGTTCTGTGTGTTAACGCTAAATAACGATAAGGCTTTAACGCCAAATAACAATAAGGCTTTAACGTTAAATAGCGATAAGCGGCAAACAGATTAGCGGCAACACCGTGCGCCATTATTCTCAGGCGCCATTTTCAGATGTAAGCCCCACAGTGATCTACCTTTCCCCCAGCACCCACACTGACCTCTACCTCCCCCAACAACCACACTGACCTCTACCTACCCTAGCAGCCAGTGGCGTAGCTAAGGAGCTGCAGGCCCCGATGCAAGTTTTACATTGGGGCCCCCCCAAGCACTCAATACATAACAATTGATACGGCGCACCAAAACCTGCCAATGGCAACTACAGTGGCAGAGGTGCAAGAAGGGGATGGGGAGCAGTTGGTTTATGATTACCACTATTCAAAGTATCTATAGAAGTAATTTTCATGATCACAGGACCAAAAGAGAGAGAATACTGTAGTTGAGGGAGGGCCCTTCGGGGCCCAAGGCCCCGATGCGGTCGCTACCTCTGCACCCCCTATCGCTACGCCCTTGCTAGCAACAACTATGCCATTCATATCAGTACCCGCAGTGACCTCCCACAACAATCCCACCAATATTCAGCACCCACATTACACTCAACCAGTAACCCCCACTATAACAAGCACCCAGTACTTGCACCAAGCACCCTGCACCCGATACTCACATCTGGCCTCCATATGGCACTTAGTACTTGCATCAAACAGCCACATGACACTCACTACCTGCTCCCCTTCCCTCTATAGCTGGCACCCAGTACTCACACCTACGTGGCACAGTACTTGCACCCAGCCGTGACATGGCACCCACTACTCACACCTGCACACAGCCTCCACATGGCACCCACTATCTGCACCCACATAACCAGTACTAGAACCCAAAGTACCTGCACTCAGAACCCATATGCCACACAATGCCCACCCATAGCTAGCACCCAGTGCAGGTATGGTTACAAATTTTGCACGTATGTGATACCCAGTACCTGCACCCAACACCCACATGTTTCATCTGCAGTAGTTCCAGTCACACTAAGCCTCCACTTGGTGCCCAGCACAAACACCATGCCCTCACATGACATCCAGTACATGCACCCAGAACTCACAAGGGACTGAGTACTTGCAATCAACACCTACATGATGCTTGATACCCACCTATACAGCTGGAATCCACATGACATCCTGTGCCAGCATCCAGAACCCACATGGCACCTAGCATCTGCATTTAGCACCCACATGACAACAAATACTGCACTAGCCAGCACCCATCTGGCACCATGTACTCACTCCCAGTATGCACTTGGCACTCAGTATTTGTACCTAGGACCCCCATGACACCCTATACCCCCATAATCAACACCCACATGACACAGTACTCATACGGCACCAAGTTACCAAGCCATTATATGCACTTAGTAACAGTCCATGGCCAGCACCCAAATAGCACCCAGTACCCACCCTTGGTCCGAACCCATATGAGACTCAGTACTCACCCATGGCACTCCCTCCTCACTCATGTCCAGCACTCACATGGCTCCCTGCACCAATTAGCACTCACATGGCACCCACTATTGTTTACTACCATCTGCTACTTATTAAGCGCCCAATACTGCTTACCACCCACTTTATCTGGGCACCCACTGCACCTTAGCACTTACTGCAGTTTTGTACCTACTAATGCTTAGCAACCACTGCATATTGGCAACCACGTCTTCTTTGCCTGAAAAGAAACTTGGGTGCTGATCAAGAGGGACAGAGGTTCCCAGTAATGAAAGGTGAGTCCGTGCCTACCTCAGGCTCCACTGTGCCCACTCTAATAGTGGCAGAGCCGGGACAAGGTCCTCCAGCACCCAAGGCTGAGACACCAAAGTGCGCCCCTCCATCCCTGCCACCGCCACCGCAGCCATCACACACTGATTGCTATTAGACGAAGAGATGCCACAGGACCCACAACCTCCCCAACACCTTAATATCTAGTTATATGGCTTACAGTCACTGCCATGTATCCCCTTTTCTTATTTCTTTCTGCTTCAAACACAATTAGGAATGACAGCTGAATGAACTGTGCGCCCCCTCCTACACTGCGCCCTGAGTCTGGAGCCTTTCCAGCCTATGCCTCGGCCCTGAATAGTGGGCACCTATCACTGCTGATTTGAGGGTGGGAGGGCCAAAATACTTGGTTGGAAGGAGATACAAAGTCGGCCTGATACTGCTATAAAAGGTGTGTGTGCGTGTGTGGGTAAAGCCTGTCTAATACTGCTTTCTGGGGAGGGGGTATTACATACACAATTTAGCATGATTGATTAGGGCCCCTTTTTCAAATGTGAGCACCCCCCCTTTATGGATCCTCTGCACGGCCCTGATATAAACAGTTGGTCAAGTGAAATCAAATGCTGAGGATCACTCATTGGTAGCAATGGTCAATACAATGCGAATATTTCCAAGCAGATGCAGGATTATACAAATCTTGTTTGCAGCTTGAAAATTGGACCAGCCAAAATCTACCTCCTTCCCTTTCCTCGGTACTGTCATGTCCCTTAGTATGGAAAGAGAGGTTATCTTTGTGTCCTGTTGGGGGAGCCCAAGGGTTTGTATGCAGTAGTTCTTTTACCAGCCTGTTGGGAAGATGGGTCCTGGTATTCTGGGAAATGGTGGTTGCAGTGCCGAGGTGCTGGCAGGTGGTAATGCTGCTGGGTTCCTAAAGCTTGCCACCAGACCCTGTAGAGCATAGATCTAGCATAGCAGGCTCCTGTCCCATGTGTGTGGCTTTCAGCAGGTGCAGTTTACATGCTGTATATCTGCAGCACTTATGGAAGAAGAAACCTGATCTCCAAACCAGCAACAGGACAGGTAAGTGGGCTGCACATTTGTAAATCTCTTCTCCCATGGGACTCACAACGCATAGATATATCTCAACTCAATGCATGGTGGAATGTGACAGAAGTCATGGGTTTATAAATGCCATACTAAGCAGGGGGATTTTTGGATTGGATGTGGATGCCTTCATGGATGGAGGAGGCATCTTGACGGGTAGGGGCAGCATGATGGTAGGCTCTGGCTCCAAATGTTTTGACGCTGACTCTGGGGATGACCAAGTTAGTAGATCATGTTGATCTCAGGTTGTGGGAGGCAGTTGCTACAAATCCTTCAGGTATCAGGGCCTAAATTGTGTACATTTGAATATTAGTAGGCCAATTTGAAGAGGATTGTACATTTTATGGGTAGCCAGTGGAGTGAGAAAAGAATCGGTGATATGAGCCAACGGCAGGGTTGTTTTTTTTTTTGTTTTTTTTTAACAGCATTATTCTGTACTGACTGCAAGCAGTGCAATATTTTTTTCAGTAAAATACCAGTTAACCCAGGACATCCGGCAGTCTCAACTAACTGGCATGCCGGGGAAGGGGGGGTGGGGACCGAGGGAAGGGGTGGGACTTTAATATTTAGCAGGGTTTTGCACAGCAGAAGAAAATTAGCATGAACCCAAGATGAGTGATATGGAGCCTGACATATTTCCATTTTAAACAATACCAGTTGCCTGGCAGCCCTGTTGATTGATTTTGACTGTAGTAGTGTTTGTAGTATAACAGAACCAAGCATGCAGCTTATCTTGTCAGTTCTGACAATATTGTCAGAAACTCCTGATCTGCATATGCTTGTTCAGGGTCTATGGCTGAAAGTAGAGGATCAGCCAGACAGCCATGAAACTGGTATTGTTTAAAAGGAAATGAATAAGGCAGCCTCCATATAACTCTCACCTCGGGTTTACTTTACTGTAGTTAAAAAAAAATGTTGATTGATAAAACAATTATAAGGAAATCAAATGATAATGTGTTGCCCCATTAGGGCTCATCTAAAGACTATATTTTATTTGAAGAACAAACAAAACATACAGTAGAACAGTATGAGGTTAAATCAGCTGCAGGTCTATTAAGTAGAAGGATAACGGTGAACAATATCAAAAGTACAAAAGCTATGGTTCCAAAATCTCAGATAGTATAACAGTGGCGTAACTAAGGAGCTTGTGCCCCATTGTGAGTTTTTCATGGGCCCCCAAGCACTCTATTAACCAGTTCACCCCCAAGGGTTTTTACTCTAACGGACCAGAGCAATTTTCACTTGTCAGTGCTCCTCCCTTTTATTCCCTAATAACTTTATTACTATTTAGCACAAGAAAATGATCTATACCTCGTTTTTTTCTCCACCAATTAGGCTTTCTGTGGGTAGTACATTTTGCTAAGAATATTTTTATTCTAAATGCGTTTTAATGAGAAAAAAACAACAAAAAAGAAAAAAAAATCATTATTTCTCAGGTTTTAGCCATTATAGTTTTAAAATTAAACATTCTACTGTGGATAAAACAAACACATATTATTTGCCCAGTTGTCCCGATTATTAAACCATTTAAATTATGTCCCTATCACAATGTATGGCAACAATATATTATTTTGAAATATAGGTGTTATTTTTCTGTTTTTTTTTTTTCTGGCCATAATTACCAGCCCCAATGTAATAAATTAAAATTAATTTTCCCCCATAAAATATAGATTAAAAAAAGCTGAGTCCATAAGGAAACTATTTATTTATTTATTTTAAGCTGAATTTTTTTTACAAGTGTTTTTTTTTTTTGGATGGGAGGGTTGTAAGTGTAATTTTATTAATTATGTGTATGTAATTGTGTATGTATGTATTTTGTATGTGTAATATACTTTTTAGCCACAGGATGGCGCTAGTGAACACTTCGTTATAGGAAGTGATCACCTTTTTTTTTTTTTACACTTTATTGAAAATTAACAATTTCCTGTTTTTGTGAATGGACGTAGCCGCTGTTCGCGGTCACGTCCATTCACTCCAGGCACTGCGATTGGGTAGAGGACCGTTCGGTCCTCTTCCCCAATCACTCAGCACGGGATCCCGGTGTAATCGGCGGCTGTAGCGGCGCACACACGGCGGTAGCGGCGGCGGGAACGCGCGACGTATTAAAACGTCATGTTGCTGTTAAAAGGGTAAAGCATGACCTTTTAATACGTTAGGGTGTCATTAAATGGTTAATATGAAGCCCCAAAACTTAAGGACGATGGCAGTGTCAGAAATGTGCAATCAGAGTAAGAAAATAGTTTTTTTACCACTAAGCAATGCAGATATAGAGGTGTTCATTACCAGCATAGCACCAATGAAAAGCTAACAAGGTGGATGAAGGAGAGCCCCTCTAGCCCAAGGGCCAAGGTGCGGTCACAACCTCTGAATGCGTTATTGCTACGCCATTGTAGCATGAGTTGGATGATAACATTGTATACTATGTAGCAGTCAGACCGTAAGGACCAATCTCTCTTTTCCTATTTATGATTCTGTTAAGGAGCTTATTATGTCACAGTGGAATGACCCTGAAAAACGTTTATTTATACCGAGATCCTTCAAAAGGAGGTTTCCTTTTAAGGAAGAGGATGAAGTTCCTTGGAGTAAGTGTCTAAAATTGGATGCGGGCTTGGCTCAGTATTCAAAAAATTCTGATCTTTCGTTCGAAGATGCGGGCGCACTAAAGGAACCCATGGATAGGAAGGCTGGACGTGTTATTAAAGCGCGCTTGGGATGCTGTGCCGGTCGCCTTTAAACCTGCTTTTGCATCCAATTGCCTAGCTAGAAACCTTGACAAATGGATAAAAGGTTTACAGGATCACCTTGAACAGGGCACACCGCATGAAGAAATTTTAGAATCCCTACCAGTTATCACGAAGTCGGACTGGTTCTTAGCAGACGCGGCATCAGAATCTTTGAGAGCTTCTGCCAAGGCTGCAGCCTTAATTAATTCCTCCAGACGTGCTGTGTGGTTCAACGCATGGGAAGGAGACTCTTCCTCTAAACACAAATTATGTGCCATGAAGTTCCAGGGAGAACTTTTATTCAGGAAAGATTTAAGGCTCATACACACATCACACCATAGTCTTTAGAAAATGAAAGATCACAGACCAATTTTACCCCCTTCCATGTAGTATGAGAGCCATACCTACACAGTCTATTCTATGGAGCTGAACTCCCCATCAGACAGAAATCTTTGCAAGATGCTGCACACAAAGATGATGTAGACATTCAAAAGATCAGTATCTGCAAAAGATCTGTTCCTGCAAAAGATCCGTTCCTGCAAAATGCATTCATAGTCTATGATATCTGCAGATCATCATACACACCTTGTTTAACAGACATTCATCTGCAGATCAGATCCACCAGGATGGATTTTCAGATCTGCAGATGATTGTCTGATCTGCAGATGAATGTTAGTTAAACAAGGTGTGTATGATGATCTGCAGATCTCATAGACTATGAATGCAATTTGCAGGAACTGATCTTTGGCAGGAACAGATCTTTTGCAGATACTGATCTTTTGTGTCTGTACAGCATCTGTGTGTGCAGCATCTTGCAAATATTTTTTTCTGATGGGGAGTTCAGCTCCATAGAAAAGACTGTGAAGGCATGGCTCTCATACTACATGAAGGGTGGTAAGATTGGTCTGTGATCTTTCATTTTCCAAAGACTATAGTCTGATGTGTGTATGAGCCTTTAGATTCAGTTTTGGAAAGATCCTCTGACAAGGGGAAAAAATTTCCGGACAAGAGAAAGGTTTTCCGCAAACCTTTTCAGAATAAGAGGGGTACCCCACGTAGAGATCAGGTGGGTCGCGGGGCTTCCCAGTCTGAAAGATGGACATACAATGCGGGCAGGGGTAGGTTGTCCTTTCGGTTTAACAGGACACAGGATACCAACCCCAAACCAGGTAAATGACATACCATTCCTGGTCGGGGGGGAGGTTACTCCACTTCTAAAGTGGAAGGAGGTTGAGTGAATTAATTCTAGATCTGGTTCAAAATGGTTACAAGATTCAGTTAAGCTCCAGAGAAAGCAGAGGCTCTAAGAGAATCAATTGTTTCTCTTCTACAGAAGAATGTGATCGCAAGAGTTCCGGTTCAGGAACAGTTTCGGGGTTTCTGATGCGGAAACCCTCAGGGAAGTATCGGATGATAATGAATTTAAAGCCATTGAACCTCACATTGTGGAGAAGCGGTTCCGCATGGAAAGCATTTCCTCCGTTCGCAATCTGATTTGGCCCGGAGCGTTTCTTGCGACGGTAGATCTAGAAGATGCCTATCTGCATATTCCCATACACCCGGCGTATCACAGGTATCTCAGGTTTGCAGTGCAGATGGGGAGTTCAATTTGTTGTCACCAGTACCAGGCTCTTCTGTTCTGCATCTCATCAGCCCCGAGGATATTTACGAAGGTCATGGCGGAGGTAGCTGCTTTTCTACATCTCCAAAATGTGAGGGTTCCACTTGCCTCCACAACAGGTCCACCAGGAGACTGGACCGCCCATCCCTGGGACAGGAAGAACAGACAAAGTTTAAATAGCCACCTCCCACCGCCTACCTTCAGTGTTCTTCCTGTCCCTGGGAAGGACAGATGGAGTTTCCTGGTCTGCCGAGGGCCAGAGGGTGAGTCCTGGGAGTGCTGTAACTGCCTAGAAGCATCCCTCTTAGGAGGAGATCCCAGGCGACCTTCTCGGTCAGGCGCAGCACTTTCCTTGTAACTGAGCTCCGCTCCACTTTGTGGACGCAGAAGTTCCTCCGCCTGTTGCGGCGCATGCGTGCATTCCAGGGCGGTTGTGCGTCCCATGAAGCGGCATCCGGCGGAAGTATTCAATCCCGGCTCTTCTGCCGGCTGGGGGCAGACCAGGCTGCACGTGGGATGCCGCACTGTGCGATGTCTATATCAGGCAGACATCGCTGGGAGTCAGCGCAGCTACAGCGGACATAGACTGACACTGCTGGAAGGATCCGCTGCTCCCTCTGCCACCATGGAGCTTTCTTCCTCCCAGGCCGTGGTGCCAGCCGCACAAGCCAGTATAAACCAGGTTAAGCACCTTTTTGTTACTGGCTAGGGACAGAAAGCTTGTTGGCAGCTCACTAATGGTAGTTCTGTTTGTTTTGCAGAACCCAAGGCCTGCTTCTTCCTTGGATGAACCTGAATCCAAGTGTTGTTGGATCTGTGGTAAAAAAAAATTCCTGTTTCTTATCCAAAACCCTTGTGTAATGCTTGCATTTTGTCTGTGGTGAATCATGAAGCGGGAGCCATGTTTAATAGTATGCTTTCGAAATTTCAGGATCAATTGACTGAAAAATTTCTTAATGCAAATCTTTCCACTGCTTTACTATCAGCGTCTGGGGTATCTCAGCAGGATGAGGATGTTGACTTACCTAGACCTTTTAAACAGCCAAGGGTTTTGGGGTCCTCTTCGGAGGAAGCAGAGCCAGCTGGGGGTCTTCTGGCCAGGAAGACGAGACACCTAGGTGCTCCTCAGGGGGTAAATTTAAATTACTCCCTGAACAATCAGATGAATTATTGGAGTTTATTTATTCCGCTCTTAATATTTAGTCTGATCTTCCGGAACCCTCTTCAGTTGAGGATGAGATGTATTCAGAACATTTAGTGTCTAAAGGGTTAGTGTTTCCGGTTCACAAAACTATGCGTGACTTAATGGAAACAGAATGGAAAGAACCACATAAAAAATTGGTGATTAACAAGGCGTTTAAAAGACGCTACCCATTCAATGAAGAGGAACAGTCTAAGTGGGCAAAATGTCCGATATTAGACCTAGCCATTTCAAAATTATCTAAAGATGCACCCATCCCATTTGAAGACACAGGAGCTCTCAGAGATCTTTCTGACAGAAAAATGGAAGTTCTTCTAAAGAAATCCTGGGAAGCTATTTCAGTTTCATGTGCACCAAATTTAAGAGCAACATGCACTGCTAGGTGTTTATTTGGTTGCAGGAATTACAATCATTTTTGAAGAGCGGTTCTCAACCTGAGAATATTTCTCAATCAGTTGTGACGTTGAAATTAGCTGCAAAATTTATTGCAGATGCGTCTAGCGAAGCTGTCAGAATTTCGGCACGCAGTCTGTCATTAAAGGGGAACTGAAGAGAGATATATGGAGGCTGCCATGTTTATTTCCTTTTAAGCAATACCAGTTGCCTGGAGGCCCTGCTGATCCTCTGCCTCTAATACTATTAGCCATAGCCCTGAACAAGCATGCAGCAGATCAGGTGTTTCAGACTTTAAAGTCAGACCTGACAAGACTAGCTGCATGCTTGTTTCTGGTGTTATTCAGATACTACTGCAGAGAAATAGACCAGCAGGGCTGCCAGGCAACTGGTATTGATTAAAAGGAAATAAATATGGCAGCCTCCATATACCTCTTACTTCAGTTCCCCTTTAATTAACTCTGTTAGGAGATTCCTGTGGCTAAAAAACTGGGATGGTGATGGTATCACGAAACAAAAGCTTTGTGCTCTCCCGTTTGAAGAAAAATTGCTATTTGGCTCTGCTTTAGAGTCCGTACTCGAAAGAGCAGGAGAAAGGAAAAAAGTTTTTCCAACGGGTAAGAAAAAGAAATCTTCCAAAAAGAGGTTTCGGCCCTCTAGGAGGAATAAGAAAAAAAGATTCTGATAAAAAATGGCAAAATAAAAAATCGAATGTGAAAGGTTTCCTCAACCCCAAACCCTCAGACAATCCCTCCAGATCACAGTCAGAACAATGACTATGCTCATGTGGGAGGAAGGTTAAACAATTTATTTCCGGCATGGCAGAAGATATCAAAAAACAAATACAATCTGCAGAACCATCAAACATGGTTACAAAATTCAATTTGCTCAAGTTCCCCCGAGATCTTTCAGGGTAACGAGCTCTCTTCGGTCTCCAGTCCAGCAGGCGGCAATGGAAAGGGCAGTGGGATCTCTTTTCCAGAAGGGAGTCATGGAGGGTGTACCTTCACCAGAGAGGAGGAAAGGCTTCTATTCCACTATCTTCCTGGTTCCTAAGCCGAACGGCGACTTTCGCCTTATTATCAATCTTTGGTCTCTTAACCAGTTTGTGAAGTACAAGAGATTCTGCATGGAGTCCATCAACTCCACAGTCCTCCTCCTGGGGAAGAATTACTTCATGGTGTCCATCGACCTGATGGATGCATATTATCATGTCCCCATCCATCCAATGCACTGGAAGTATTTGAGAGCAGCCGTAAAGATTCAATCCCAGATCCTTCATATCCAATTCAAAGCTCTCCCTTTTGGGATTTCAAGCGCTCCCAAGATCTTCACGAAGATCATGTCAGACAGAGGTAGCTGCCTGCATCAGAATGCAGAAGATTATTCTAGTTCCCTACCTAGACGATCTTCTGATAGCGGCACAAATAAAAGATATGCTCCAGGACCATATCCAGATTGTGCTTGGAGTTCTGAAGAATCTGGGGTGGATTCTGAATTTACAGAAATCCGATCTAGTCCCAGGACAGGAAAAGACCTTTCTAGGAATCTCACTGAATTCAACCTTGCAGGTCTCCTGTTTGCCAGAAAAGAAGGTCGATCCGTTAATCGAAAGTACTCAGGTACTTCTGAGAACAAAGCCTGTCACAACAAGACAGGCTATGAGTCTCCTGGGAAAATTTTCAGCTTGTATCCCAGCCGTTGCTTGGGCTCAAGCAAGGTACAGAATATTTCAACTGGCAATCCTATGTCAGTGGTCAGGCAAAAAAGAGGATCTAGACAAAAAGATATGGTTGGCAGATCCAGTGAGACTCTCTCTGGAATGGTGGTCGTCCAAACCTGAAAAGAGGTGTAAGTTGGACAAATCAAGACCCTCTTGTTATTATAACAGATGCAAGCTTCTGGGGTTGGGGAGCGCATCTGAAACAGTATTCCATACAGGACAAGTGGTCTCTCCTAGAAAAAACGTTTTCCTCAAACCACAGGGAATTTATTGCGATCTGGAAAGCTCTGCAAACATGGGAGGATCTGTTGTTGCACAAAAATGTGATGATCCAGTCAGAAAATCAGACAGCTGTTGCTCACATAAACAAACAAGGAGGGACCTTCAGTCCACCCCTAATCTCTCTATCCCTCTAGATATTTGGTTGGGCAGAGAACAGGGTTCTTTCCTTGAAATCGGTTAGCCTCAAAGAAAAAGACAATGTTCTAGCAGATTGGTTGAGCCGCAAACAAGTATTTCAGAGCAGCTGGTGTCTGAACGAACGTGTTCAAAATGATTTGCAACAATTGGGGTCTTCCATCCATAGACCTGTTTGCTGCATGGGACAACACTCTGCTTCCCAGATTCTGCTCCCTCAACCCCAGAGGTTCCCCAGAACGTGTAGATGCTTTCCTGTTGGACTGGGGACCAGAGAGAGCATATGCCTTCCCTCCCTTCAACTTAATAGGGAGAGTGCTACAAAAAGTGGTAAAAGATCAGGCCAATCTAATCCTGATCGCTCCAGACTGGCCAAAAAAGGCCTGGTATCCGTTACTGCTCTCCCTGATAGTAAAAGATCCAATGATCTTACCAATCTCAGATCGGCTTCTGAGGCAGGGACAAGTGTACCATCCTGCAGTGGCCAGTCTGAACCTGAAGGCGTGGCTTTTGAGTGGCGCTTGCTCCTAAACAAAAGTCTGTCAGAAGATGTTATTGAAACCATGCTTCTTTCCAGGAAACCTGTAACCTCCTCTATCTATCATAGAGTTTGGAAAGTCTTTTGTGAATTCAACAAAAGCATTCCGGAGAATTTAAATAATTTCTCTATTCCCAATATCCTAGATTTCCTGCAGAAAGGCCTAGGTATGGGTTTAAAATTGAATACCCTCAAAGTACAGCTTGCAGCTCTGGGGCTTACTTTGATGTTCCTTTCACATCCAATTCCTTGATTAAAAAATGTATCAAGGGTGTAAAAAGGAAGTCGGTGGTGAAGAAAACTACCGTTCCTCCTTGGGATCTGAATTTAGTTTTAAATTCAATTATTCAGTTTCCTTTTGAACCTTTGGATCAAATATCCATTAAGGATTTAACCCTAAAAACTTGTTTTTTGGTGGCGATTACGACGGCCAGGCGTATCAGAGAATTACAGACCCTTTGTATCAAACCACCATTTATGTCTATCCAAGAGGATACAATTAAATTTCAGTTACCTCCTTCGTTCACTCCAAAGGTGATGTCAGATTTCCACAGAGAGCAGGAAATCTTCATTCCCTCATTTTGTCAGAATCCTTCAAACAAAAAAGAGGAGAAATTTAGCTCACTGGACATGAGAAAAATAGTTTTACTTTATTTAAACAAAACTTCTTCCTGGAGAAAGGAAGATAATTTGTTTGTTCAGTTTCAGGGTGCCCGAAAAGGGTTGAAAGCGTCCAAGAGTACGCTTAGTAATTGGTTGAAACTTTGTATTGACAAAGCTTATGATATTGCAGGGAAGCCAGCTCCTGAGAATGTGAAAGCTCACTCTACTAGGGCTGTCTCGTCTTCCTGGGCAGAGAGAAATTCTGCCTCTGTGCTACAAATTTGCAAAGCAGCCACGTGGTCTTCCTATGATACGTTCATAAAGCACTACCGTTTGGATCTACCAAGCAATCAGGACTTGGGTTTTGGTCGTAAAGTACTGTCTGCAGTTGTCCCACCCTGAAGGAGGTAAAATTGTATATCTCCTGGTGGACCTGTCGTGGAGGCAAGTGGAAGCTTACAATTACTCTTACCTGGTAATTGGGTTTCCACGTAGACTCCACGACAACTCAAATGGTAAGTCTCCTACCCTTACATTGTGATAGTCAAAGCACTGAAGGTAGGTGGTGGGAGGCGGCTATTTAACCTTTGTCTGTTCTTCCTGTCCCAGGGATGGGCGGTCCAGTCTCCTGGTGGACCTGTCATGGAGTCTACGTGGAAACCCAATAACCAGGTAAGAGTAATTGTAAGCTTCTGCTGTACCTGGACGATCTTCTGTTCCTTGCAGACTCAGAGTCCACATTAAAACAGCAGCTAGATTTTTCACTCCAAACATTAAAAGATCTGGATTGGTTTGTAAGCGAAGGAAAATCCCATCTAATTCCATGTCAGAACAGGATTTTCCTGGGACTTCTGTGGGACCCCCAGAGAGAGAGTTTTTTTTCTTACCAGATGAAAAAATACAAAAAATAGTCGTGAGGATTCAGATTTTCAGTGCAGCCCAACAGGTGACATTACGAGAGGTGATTTCAATGTTGGGTTTGATGTCGTCCACGTTCCCTGCAGTAGAATGGGCTCAGGCACATTCACGGACTTACAGACCTGGTTTCTGTCCATTTGGGACAGATGTCAGGCCTCTTTGAACAGGTTTGCCATTCCCCCAGTAGAGGTTCTACATTCTCTCCGTTGGAGGTCCAATCCACTTCAGTTATGTCAGGGGCGACCCTGGATTCAGAGATCTCCAGCAAAAGTGTATATGGATGCCAGTACATTCAACGTTTCAGGTTCAGGGATCATGGGGCCAGAAATGCTACACAGGTCATCAAATTTCAGGGAACTAAAAGCAGTAAAATTTGGGTCTTCTGCAGCTTCGGGACCATATTGTGGGGAAGGAGTTCCGAGTCTATTCAGACAATATAGTCACAGTTTCTTATCTGAAGAAACGAAGGTACCAGAGTGAATGAACTCAGGGACCTCTCCCTAGAAATAATTTTCTGGGCAGAACAGTATCTCCTGTCACTAAGTGCAGTGCACATACAAGGGATCAGGAACAGATAGGCAGATTCCCTCAGCAGGGGAGTAGTGGAAGAAGCAGAGTGGCAACTGAATCACAAGGTGTTTCAACAGATCTCCAGCAGATGGGGTCTTCTGATTTTAGATCTGTTTGCATCTCCAGACAATGCCAGAGTAGCAGAATTCTATTCTCTCCATCCATCGGTGTCGGAGGAGCGGTTGGATGCTCGAACTTTGGAATGGCCTCTGGGTCTTCTTTATGCATTCCCGCCATTCAATCTGATACCGAGGGTTTTGAGAAAAATAGAAACTTCGAAGCCGATGCGATGGTAATTTTTGTGGGTCCTTGGTGGCCAAGGAGATCTTGGTTTCCTTACCTACAGTCTCTGATTCTGGAAGGACCTTGGCACTTGGACAACAGACCAGACTTGTTGACTCAGGGATCTTTGAACCATACGGACATCCAGATGTTGAAATGAACGACTTGATTATTGAGGAGCAGATCCTCATAAATCAAGGTTTTTCAAGTAAAGTTTCAAATACTTTGGTAAATTGTAGAAAGGTTTCTACTAGGAGAAAATATGCCAAGATTTGGAAAGCTTTTTCCTCTTGGAAAGAGAAAAATGGAGTTAGGTCGAATGACCTTAAGTTTATTTTGGAGTTTTTGCAGAGCGGGGTGGACATGGGATTAGCGGTTAGCTCCCTCAGAATCCACATATCTGCGTTATCAGTTTATCAGTTTAGCAGCAAGGACTCGGCCTGTACCAGAGAAGCTAGTTCCTTCATGGGACTTATCTTTAGTTCTTGATTTTCTTATGTCTGAAAGATTTGAACCCATTTCTGAAATCGCTCTAAAGGATCTAACATTAAAGGTGGCATTTTTAGTAGCAATAACTACTACTAGAAGAATAAGTGATATTCAGGCTTCATCCATAAAGGCTATGGTGATTCATGAGGACAGAATAGTGTTTAGACCCGATCCTGCCTAACTTCCAAAGGTATCTTCCGCTTTTCATCAAACACAGGAAATAATTTTACCATCTTTTTCTGCTAATCCACAACGACAGAGAGGCTCAATGGGGCAGATTAGACGTCAGAAGGGCTATCTTAGCTTATCTAGACCGTACATCACAATGGAGGAGATCTAGTCATTTATTTGTGTTTTATGCTGGGTCATCTAGGGGTCTTCAGGCATCTAAAAGTTCTATTGCTGGATGGGTGAAGGAAATTATAGCTTGGGCCTATAAACATTCAGATAGTTCAGTTCCTGCTAGGATTACAGCACACTCTAATAGGTCTCTTGCAACATCTTGGGCAGAGAGGTCAGGAGCAACATTAGAACAGATATGCAAAGCAGCAACCTGGTCCTCGCACAAGAAATTTGTGAAGTCAAACTGCTATCAAGCCAGGATCAGAGTTTTGGCAGAAAGGTTATACAGACAGTCATCCCTCCCTAAGGTAATTTTTTTGCTGTCTCAGCAGCAGCCGTCCTGGAGAACGATGGGAGAAAGTCCCAGCTGCTTACCTGTAGCCGTGTTTCGGCGAGTCCTCCAGGGCGGCTGCCTTAGTTCCCAACCTTAAGTTAAATATTCTAATATGGGGTGAATGGGACTATACTCGCTTTTAAAACTATATAGTGGAGTTAGGAGGGGTTGATTATATGTCTTCCTTAATGTGTTTAATCACTTCTCAGGTGTTTCCAGCCAGGGGAGGGACCAAACATAATCTCAGCAGCAGCCATCCTGGACGACTCACCGAAACATGGCTACAGGTAAGCAGCTGGGACTTTATTGCTATATAGTAGCAATAAAAAGTATGTGAACCCTTTGGAATTATATGGATTTCTGCACAAATTGGTCATAAAATGTAATGTCTGCTTAAACTAATACCACACAAGTAACTAAATGTTTCCATGTTTTTATTGAACACGCCATGTGAACATTCACAGTGAAGGTGGAAAAGATATGTGAACCCCTAGACTGCCATCTCCAAGAGCTAATTGGAGTGAGGTGTCAGCCAGCTAGGGTCCAATCAATGATATGAGATTGAAGGTGTTGGTTACAGCTGCCCTGCCCTATAAAAACACACACACCAGTTTTGGGTTTGCTTTTCCTAAGAAGCATTGCCTGATGTGAATTATGCCTCCAACAAAAGTGCTCTCAGAAGACCTACGTTGAAGAATTGTTGACGTGCAAAAAGCTGGAAATGGTTATAAAAGTATCTCCAAAAGCCTTGCTGTTCATCAGTCTACGGTAAGACAAATTGTCGATAAATGGTGAAAGTTCAGCACCGCTGCTACTCTCCCTAGGAGTGGCCGTCCTGTAAAGATAACTGCAAGAGCACAGCGCAGAATGCTCAATTAGGTGAAGATGATTCCTAGAGTGTCAGGTAAAGACTTATAATCTGGCCTATGCCAACATCCATGTTAGCGGATCTATGATGAGTAACTGTAAACAAGAATGGAGTTAATGGGAGTATACCACAGAGGAAGCCACTGCTCTCCCCCCCCAAAAAAATTGCTGCATGTTTAAAGTTTGCAAAAGAGCACCTGGATGTTTCACAACAGTGCTGGCAAAATATTCTGTGGGCAGATGAAACCAAAGTTGAGTTGTTTGGAAGAAACACACAACACTATGTGTGGAGAAAAAGAGGCACAGCACACCAATCTCAAACCTCTTTCCAACTGGGAAGTATGGTGGTGGGGGCATTATGGTTTGGGGCTGCTTTGCTGCATCAGGACCTGGACGGATTTCCATCATCAAAGGAAAAATTAATTCCCAAGTTTTATCAAGACATTTTGCAGGAGAACTTAAGGCAAGCTGTCTACCAGCTGAAGCTCAGCAGAAGATGGGTGTTGCAACAACGACCCAAAGCATATAAGTAAATCAACAGAATGGCTTAAACAGAAGAAAATACGCCTTCTGGAGTGGCCCAGTCAGTCCTGACCTCAACCCAATTGAGATGCTGCGGCATGACTTCAAGAAAGCGATTTACACCAGACATCCCAAGAATATTGCTGAACTGAAACCGTTCTGTAAAGAGGAATGGTAAAAAATTACTCCTGACCATCTGATTTGAAACCACAGGAAATGTTTGGTTGAAGTTATTGCTGCCAAAGGAGGTTCAACCAGTTATTAAATCCAAGGGTTCACATACCTTTTCCACCTGCACTCTGAATGTTTACATTGTGTGTTCGATAAAAACCTGGAAACATTTAATTACTTGTGTGGTATTAGTTGAAGCAGACTGTGATCTGTGTCTATTTTTGTGACTTAGATGATCAGATCATTTTATGACCAATTTTTTTCTGCAGAGATCCATATACTTCCAAAAGGTTCACATACTTTTTATTGCCATTGAAAAAGGACTCTAGTAGGAAACGGTCTGTGTTCAAACTCATAGAGAGAGCTATTCTCTTCCACAGGGAGAGGGTGAACTGTATTATTGGGATATATGAGGCATAAGGGGATTAGCTGTCTATACGAGGCTCACAATTAGAAAATTGACAATTTAAGCAGCCTCCAAGTCAACCCATCTGACAGTGCCTGGGGTGAAAGCCCATTGAATTGTTTGAGCTAGCCTAGCGTCCTGAAAATAGAGGAGCAACTAAGGAGTACCAAAACCCCCTTCTAAGTGTGTGTTTTGTTTTTTCTCTCTCTCTCTCTCTCTCTCTCTCTCTCTTGGTAAGTATTGTACTTGATTCTTGGTGTTTTGTGGCCATATAAATCTCATTATGTGAGACTGTAGTTTTTCATAAATGTCCATAGAGCATTTCAGGCGATATGATCATCTTAACTGCGCTAATGCAGCCTATTAGTGAGATCGGGTAATGGGACCAGTTGAACATAGGAGTATAATTGGCTTTATATAATTGGTCTAAATTTTAGCTTCAGGCTAAAGGTATGCAGAGGTGTTTGACGCCTGAGCAAGGTAAAATATCTATCTATCTATCTATCCTAGATATGAATGAAATATTCATTTTTTTTTCAAAAATACATTTATCCACCATATTAAATAAAGGTAAAGGGTTACAATAATTTACACATTATAAAAAGAAATAGTACTAGAACCCAAGTCCTTTCTCTTTATACCAACTCATCTTTCTTTTCAGGGATCCATACTCCTATCTACAGAGCTTATTTTACACAAAAATTTCTAGTACAAATTGTTACTTTCCTTAATTATTAGGGCTTCTTTATATTTGATAAATTTCCAATAGGAAAGGAAATTAACCCATCCCCTTTTATGCTCCTATCACCATTCTTTCTCTATCATTCCTCCATCACTCATACTCCCACTCATCCTGGGGTCAATCTAGTCCACTTCTACCAATCACTCACTTATCCTTTACGGTTTTATTATGTCGGGTTCCAGTTGTCTTTCCCTCTCATATTCTCTTGAGGTTTTAAATTCCTGCCAGAGTCTCCATCTTTCCTCTTGTCTTTCCGTATTCCTATGCACATAGCTAGTCAAGTCCTCCATTTTCCAGACCTACTCTATTTCCCTAAACCATTCCCCCACTGAGGGGCTTTTAGTCGACTTGCAGTGCTTTGCTTTAAGGCTGCATTAACTAGGAATATCATCAGAGATTTCTCATATTTCCTAACAAAAAAAGGCAGGATATTCCGGGGGATCAATCCCTGTGATTAAACATACATCTCTCTTAACCAATATCCAAAATTTCTGTATTTCCTTACATCCCCTAAAAATATGTATTAAACTCCCCTCTCTTTCGAACTCCTCCAACACAGCGCCGAGGTACTTGGGTGCATCATACTTAACCTATCAGGTGTATAATACCATCTGGAAAAAATCTTATATCCTGCTTCCTGTCCCCTAGTAGATATAGATGATCTACTTACCATTTTCAGTACATTCCGCCATTGGTCTGCTGTAAATGTTCTTTCTAGATCTTTCTCCCATTTAGCGCGGATTAATGCAGCAGGGTCTTCTCTTTCATTCAGCAGTGCATAGATTCTCGAGAGTGTTCCTCTCTGTTGGCCCTTTCCCATACATAGCTTCTCGAATGATGTATGCGTCCTGCTCAGGGCATCCTTAGTGCCACAACTCATCCAATTTCAATTCTTTTTGAAAAGACTCCATTTATCTATCTCCCCCCTACCTCTTTCTTTCTCCAATTCCTGTATGGGAATCCATCTTCCATCTACTATCAGGTCCCTAGCTCTCCACTTTTTCTCCTCTCCACTTAATATAACTTAATGGGCTCAGGCCCAGAGGGACGTTTGTTTCCCAGTATTGGTAAAAGGTGTGTTGGCCAAGGGGACATTTCTGCTTTTTTCCTGTTTTTATAAAAAATCCCCATTGTATGTTTTATCAGTTCTGTTCCTATCCACAGCATATTCTTTTTACTTTTTTCTATAATCCATGGCAGTTTTTTAAGAAAGTATCCCGCTATATCCTCTTCCAAAGCCACCCATCTCTTTTCCTCCCCATGCCTATGCCAATCCACAACTATGGTCAAAATGGCTGCTTCATAGTAACATTTAAAGTTGGGGACCCCCAAACCTCCTTTTTCTCTTTCTGATAATTGCAACTTAAAACTTGTTCTCGTCTTCTGTCCCTTCCCTATAAATCTGATAATGGTGCTTGAGAGTTCCTTAAAGAAGAAAGATGGTACTGGTATGGGTAAAACCTGGAACACATACAGCAGCCGCGGGATAATGTTTATTTTAACTATAGCAACTCTACCAAACCACGAGAAAATTTGTTGATCTCAAGCCCTTAAATCCAGTTTGACCTGTTCCATGATAGTTATAATTACACCTTACCATTTCTTTCAGATCAAACATAATTCTGACCCCCAGGTACTTCATCACTCCGTCTGGCCACCTAAATGGAAAATTTTCCTTCAGCTGACCCCTTTGGTCATTATCCATACCCCAACTTATTGCCTTTTATCAAAGTTAATCTTTAAATTAGGCATCCCATTAAAGGCCTGAAATTCCTACATCAAGTTTGAAAGCGAAACGTGCGGTTCCACCAAGTAAAATAACATGTCGTCAGCGTACGCCGCCACCTTGTGTTCAGATCCCTTCACCGCTGTAGCCCGTATGTTAGAGTCCCGCCTCACCCTGCACAAGAAGAGCTCCAAAGACAAAGCAAACATTGAGGATAGGGGCAGCCCTGCCGGGTTCCATTCTTTATTAAAAAGGTCTCGGACAATACCCCATTTACCCTCAATCTCGTATTTGGCTTGGAATACAATGCTATAATCCTATTTCCCATATTTTCTTTTAACCCTATATGCTCTAACACCCCTTCAATGAAATCCCACTCCACCCTGTCAAAAGCATTTTCGGCATCCGTAGATAGAAACCTGGCTACAATTACTAGGTAATGCCCAGTGATGTTGATCCAGGGATTTTATCTGATTGCCATCTGGAGTCGGGAAGGATTTTTTCCCTTTTGGGGCTAATTGGACTATGCCTTGTAAGGGTTTTTAGCCTTCCTCTGGATCAACAGGGATATGTGAGGGAGCAGGCTGGTGTTGTACTTTGTTCTCTGGTTGAACTCGATGGACGTATGTCTTTTTTCAACCCAAATAACTATGTAAGGGTTGGAGTGGGCCACCATCCACCGGGTCAGGTTAAGCGTCCTTCTAGTATTCTCTAGCTTCCCTCCCTCCAATAAATCCCACCTGATCTGGGTGTATGAGTTTATTCATCAACGGGGATATTCTACTCGCCAGAACTTTGGCAAATGTTTTAACATCTACATTCAGTAGAGCAATCGGTCTATAACTCAGGCATTGTATACGATCTTTGCCCTCCTTGTGAGGAACTGAAATAAAGGACTCCAACATACGGGGAGAGAGACCCTCCTGTGACCCCCTCACTGGCATTTCATTTAATGCTTTTACTAAGTGTCCCATGACCTGCTCTCCAAACTTTGTGTAATAATCACTTGTTAACCCATCTGGCCAGGCACCTTACCCGGCAGCATTTGCTTAATCACTAAGTTGATCTCCTCTAATGTAATAGGGGACTCCAGGGCCAAGGCCTCATTATCTGACAGTCTGGGCATGCCACTCTGCTCCAAATATTCCATCATCTCCTTTCTCCTTACTTTTACTCCTCCTTCCGAAGCTACTGGTTTTAAATTGTATAGCTTTTTATAATATGCTCTAAATTGTTTAGCAATATCCTCCAATTTATGGCATTTCTCTCCCTGTGCATCACTAATACTGGATATATAGTTACTTTTCTGTTGTCTCTTTATTGCCCTTGCCAACATTGTGCCACATCTGTCCCCATACTCATAGAAAGTACGCCTACATCTCAGAGCCTAGATCTCAGAGTATATTTTTCAGCCGTTCCCTTTCTCTGGGTAATTCCTCTAAAATACCCTCATCATTATCTTGTTTATGCTGTTTCATTTCGCTATATTATCCAATACAATTTTTATCTATTTATCCCTCTCTTTCTTTCTCCTTGCCCCTTCCTGGATAAATATCCCTCCTAATATAGCATTTATGGGCCTCCCAGACTGTCCTATCTGAGGGCTCGCCCCTGGAGTTCGGGGAAAAATAGTTTTCCAACTCTCCTCGGACCCTTTGAACTACTTCACCGTTTTTTAACAGCGCCTCATTTAATCACCATACCATGGGCCCCACAATTCTCTCTCCCCATTTCACCTCCACCATTATCTGTGCATAATCTGACAACGTCATTAGACCTATGTTTGGGGATTTTATAGTGGATAGCAGGTCATGGGACACAAAAATGTAATCTATTCTAGTATACCTTTGGTGGACCTGTGAGTAGTATGTATATTCCCAGGCAGTGGGGTTCCATACACGGCAAACATCGACCAGTTGCAATCCATGCAATAACTTCTTGCTCTTTTTTTGTATGCTGCTAGACATAGCCAATTTACCAACCAACGTATCTATCTGCAGGTCTAGAGCTATATTCAAGTCCGAAGCTATTATGTTTCCTCCCTCTGCAAAAGATTCCAATGTTTTCAAAACCCACTCAAGTGCTTTCACCTGGCCCGTGTTTGGCGCGTAGTGCCCTGTTATATAGTTGCTGTTCCCCTGGTCTTGGATGCCTGCAAGCCACTCACATAAATTGTTTTATGTGAGTCTATCATACATTCGTGGCATCCTAGGGATCTTAAAATGTGTCTCCTGCAGGCATACAATTCCGGCCCCTTCCCTATAGCATAGTCTCAGAATAGCTGACCTTTTCTCCAGTACATTGAGCCCCGACATAAAAAGAAAGAACTTTAAGTTCCATATTCTATGTCTTCTTCATGTCTTACCAGTCCTCCCCCACTTACTCCAACCAGTCCATCCATACACACACACACACAAATTCTTCCCCTTGCAACATCGCCCCCCTGGAGTACAGGCCCACCCTTTCTCTCTCCTATTTCCCCAGGCTTTTCCTCCATATCCCCTAAAAAGGAAAGCTTCCTCTGGGAACCTCCCTTTTGTTCCCTTGGTGTGTTGCATCACCTTAGTAGGTACCCGTATATTCCGGCGTATAAGACGCCCCCCCCAACTTTTCCAGTTAAAATATAGCGTTTGGGATATACTCGCCGTATAAAACTACCCCTCTTCCAACTCACACCAAATAAATAAAAAATAAATAAATCATATACTGGTGCTATGTATGAACAGATACTGGTGTACTGTATGTGGTATCCAGTATATAACAGTATATAGGCGATTGACTGGTTGGATGGGTCCACTCTCCCTAAGTGGATTGGTCAGCTCTCCTTGTCTACCTGTTTATCAGAGCGGTATGGAAAAATAGATTGCGCTGTGCCCATAAAACACGCCTCTTTCACCCTACTGGCCCGCCCTTGTATCCTATTTACCTCCTTTTCTGCCTCTCAGATCTCACACATGTTCACCTGTCGGTAACAGGATAGGGCGCATCACTGGCATCAATGACACCCAGCGTATAAGACGACCCCTGACTTTTCAGATGATTTTCAAGAGTTAAAAAGTAGTCTTATACGCCAGAATATACTGTACTAAACTACCATTACTTAGGGCGAGGGACAGTCTCCAGCCCCCAGTCTCGGCTCCAGAACTTAAAGAGACTCCGTAACAAAAATTGCATCCTGCTTTTTATCATCCTACAAGTTCCACAAGCTATTCTAATGTGTTCTGGCTTACTGCAGCACGTTCTACTATCACAGTCTCTGTAATAAATCAATGTATCTTTCCCCTGTCAGACTTGTCGGCCTGTGTCTTGAAGGCTGCCAAGTTCTTCAGTGTTGTTGTTCTGCTATGAACTCCCCCTTCCAGGCCCCTCTATGCACACTGCCTGTGTATTATTTAGATTAGGGCAGCTTCTCTCTTCTCTCTTATCTTTTACAAGCTGGATAAATTGTCCTCTGAGCTGGCTGGGCTTTCACATACTGAAGAATTACAGACAAGGGCAAAGCTGTTTGCAGGAGAAAAACGAGCAGCCTGAAACTTCAGTGCATGAGAACTGCAGGGGGAAAGAAACACACAATGATCTCTTGAGATTCAAAAGGAAGGGTGTATACAGCCTGCTTGTGTATGGATGTATTTTCTATGTGTGGACATACTGTACATCAACCTACTTCCTGTTTTGGTGGCCATTTTGTTTGTTTATAAACAAACTTTTTAAAACTGTTTTTAACCACTTTTAATGCGGCGGGGAGCGGTGAAATTGTGACAGAGGGTAATAGGAGATGTCCCCTTACGCACTGGTATGTTTACTTTTGTGCGATTTTAACAATACAGATTCTCTTTAAAGAGGGGAGAGGAAGACTGAAGCCAAGAGAGGAGAGGCAAAAAGAAAAAAAATAGAGAAGAAATAAAAATAAAAAACCCATCCCTCCTCCTCCTACCTAATCTTTATCCCCTTGTGCCCCAATATATCTCCATCCTATACCCCTTCGTGTTAGGAGGTGGAGGGGAGCATCTTACTACCCTCCCCCTCTCCCATCCCCTTCAGCAAATTTTGTGTTATTCTATTATCTAACAATTTTGTTCCATCATACATGTGCACAAATATTCTTTCCAGTGTCCTAACCAGATCTGTTCTGCTTGTGTTTAAGTGATACACAGTGACCCCCTTAACTCTCTATCCCTCCACTACTCATTTTAATTACTCGCCCATGCCCAGCTGGCTCTATCCGCCAACTTGGGATGCGCAAGGGTGTACCCCTCCGTGCCTGCTATTCCCTCCCCCACCTTTTTAACATGACCACACTCATCTCTAATCTCATCAAAAACAGGGGGGTCTCCTGTGTGTCTCTTACCGCCTTTCTTGTCACGAACTGCGGGGGAAGCTGGGGCTACTCACTCCGAGCCCTACCATAGCGGATAGTGCCTGTGGAGACCACTGCTACACATGGCGGCCTATTACGTGCCGTACCGGGAGCTCAGCTGTGCTCTTCATCTGAATGAAATATTCACCTCCCTCTCTTCATCTGAATGAAATATTCTTTTTAAATACTTCGTCCTTGTAATGATCTGCTCAGCTGTCTGCACGGGCAGACAGCTGTTTGTCCATTCTTTAGGTCTGAGTGCTGCAGGTCTCTGGAAAAGAGACCTGTCATCACTTTGCAAGTTTCAGAGTTGCTCTGCTGGTCAGGAATTTGCATACACTTGTCATGCAAATTATAAAAGCAACAATGTACCTAAGCGCACTAATGGACAGTGGATGGCTATTCCTGCAGGTGCAGTGATGTCTCAACAAGACAGGTCAGCCGATATAGTGAGCATAAGGAGCAATACAGTACCTCTTCCAGCCGTGTGTGTGGTGGATGGTACCTCTTTCTGTGCATAAATCTTGCTGTAATCCCGATATCCAGGGACAAGCTGGTGCTCTGCTCAGCGTGGATGGAAACTGACCACGTGATCTCCTGGTCAGCTGATACCCAGACTTCCTGTTCCTGGCTTCTCTGCACTCCACCAGTGGCTCCAATCCCAGTAGCAGTGAAGGCAAACAGCAGCACTACCTGGTTGAGGGAAAATGAGCAGAAATAGTGTACACTGTGCGCTTAAAGAAGCCACGCAGGGGGTTATAACTTACTAGATAAGAGCTTGTTTATTTGCACATAAAAAAATGCTACTGGGATTGGAGCCACTGGTGGAGTGCAGAGAAGCCAGGAACAGGAAGTCTGGGTATCAGCTGACCAGGAGATCACGTGGTCAGTTTCCATCCACGCTGAGCAGAGCACCAGCTTGTCCTTGGATATCGGGATTACAGCAAGATTTATGCACAGAAAGAGGTACCATCCACCACACACACGGCTGGAAGAGGTACTGTATTGCTCCTTATGCTCACTATATCGGCTGACCTGTCTTGTTGAGACATCACTGCACCTGCAGGAATAGCCATCCACTGTCCATTAGTGCGCTTAGGTACATTGTTGCTTTTATTTTTTACTTTTGGGGCTTGGGACTTGCCTCCACCTTGTAGCTGCACACCACTCTTTGATTTTGCGCTGTGTCTCATTGCTCCGTTGTCATGCAAATTGCCTAGCTGCCTCCTTTGATGGCTTGCAGTATAAATACCTTGTGCTCCCAGAATTCCTTGGTGGTCGTGATGGTTTGTTCCTGCTAAACTCTCCTGGAGTATCAGCCTTTGCTATTGTTTGCTAAAGATTATCTTAGAGTAATTCCTTGGGACTGCACTAGGCATTCCTTCTAGCGTAGTCAGGTTGTATTACCTGTTTGCCTTGTACTATCTCTTTGTTGCGATTGTGTTGTCACCAGCGGTGGTCGACAGGAAATCGTTCTGTCTGTTGGGATTGCACTCGCCCTAGCGGTAGTGGCGGTGGTCCCTTCTGTACTCTGTCTGGGAGTGTAGGCCAGAGCTGCGGTTGCTACTGGTTACTCCTTCTGCCTTGCGATTGTCTTGTCACCAGCGGCGGCTGACAGGAGATCGTTCTGTCTGTCTGGATTGCACTCGCCCTAGCGGTAGTGGCGGTGGTTCCTTCTGTACTCTGTCTGGGAGTGCAGGCCAGAGCTGCGGTTGCTACTGGCTACTCCTTCTGTCTGTCTTGTCTGATACGAACGCTTGCTGTAGGCTCGGTGAGGTGACCGTTTAGCAAGCGTTTGCGTTCTCTATTTCGTGTTTGTGTTTCATTGGTTAGTTAGGGCGGGACGCTTATCACTGGGTGCCTAACGCGCGGTGATCGTGTCTTAAACGCATTCTCTGTTGCGAATGAGTGCGGTGTTCGCGTTAAGCTAGCGTTTGTTATTTTCCTTGACGTTCTGATCATTGTTATTTGCTTTGTATTTCCTGCTACACTTGTGCTCTGTCTAATTCGGTCTTGTGTCACTATTGGCAATCGCTACTCTTGCGATTGCGTTCCCACTTCGTTTCCGTTGTTGTGTGTTCACCGTCGCTGGGTGGCGATTAGATTGGTGGACACACATACATTCTGTCTCTGTGCTCTCTCTCTTTAAGGGCTATCTTGCCCTGCATTGCCTCAACTCGTACAATTCCCATCTGCCATCTGTGGCAATGCAGAGGCTGTGTTCGTCTGCACTCCACAGCTCCATCTGCCCGTGGGAATTTCCCTCTACAGGTGCATAGCATCATAGCTGGGTTCTCTCAAATTATACGCTTGTGGAGGATTTCCGCAGTGTCAGCACGCATCCTGTGCGCTGACCACGGAAATAATTCCCCAATCGTTACAGTTCTTTATATAGTTGAATGTGCCAACAACAAAGTCACACAAATTATCAATGGAAATCAAATTTATCAACCCATGGAGGTCCAGATTTGGAGTCTAACTCAAAATTAACCCCTTCAGTACCACAGTTTTTTTCCCCTTAAAATCAGAGCAATTCCCATTCATTCACCAATAACTTTTTCACTACTTATCACACTAAAATGATCTATATTTTTATTTTGTGGGACAAAACTGTACGAGACTTTAGCTGTAACCATAGTTAGATTGCCTAGGGTCTAATCAATGTTCTTCTTTCCTGTTTTCACCCTCTACAAGTACTCTTACCAAGAGCTACTTATGATTTCTATTTAACAGCTGCTCTACAGCTACAGTGGGTTGCAAAAGTATACGGCCCCCTTAAAGTTTTCCACATTTTGTCATATTACTGCCACAAACATGAATCAATTTTATTGGAATTCCACATGAAAGACCAACACAAAATGGTTTACACATGAGAAGTGGAACGAAAATCATACATGATTCCAAACATTTTTTTTACAAATAAATAACTGCAAAGTGGTGTGTGCATAATTATTCGGCCCCCTTTGATCTGAGTGCAGTCAGTTGCCTATAGGCATTGCCTGATGATTGCTAATGACTAAATAGAGTGCACCTGTGTGTAATCTAATGTCAGTACAACACCGTGAAGTCCAAAGAACACACAAGACAGGTCAGGGATCAAGTTATTGAGAAATTTAAAGCAGGCTTAGGCTACAAAAAGATTTCCAAAGCCTTGAACATCCCACGGAGCACTGTTCAAGCGATCATTCAGAAATAGAAGGAATATGGCACAACTGTAAACCTACCAAGACAAGGCCGTCCACCTAACTTTACAGGCCGAACAAGGAGAGCGCTGATCAGAAATGCAGTCAAGAGGCCCATGGTGACTCTGGACGAGCTTCAGAGATCTACAGATCAGGTGGGGCTATCTGTCCATAGGACAACTATTAGTCATGCACTGCACAAAGTTGGCCTTTATGGAAGAGTGGCAAGAAGAAAGGCATTGTTAACACAAAGCATAAGAAGTCCCGTTTGCAGTTTGCCACAAGCCATGTGGGGGACACAGCAACCATGTGGAAGAAGGTGCTCTGGTCAGATGAGACCAAAATGGAACTTTTTGGCCGAAATGCAAAACGCTGTGTGGCAGAAAACTAACACATCACTCTGAACACACCATCCCCACTGTCAAATATGGTGGTGGCAGCATCATGCTTGAGGGGTGCATCTCTTCAGCAGGGACAGGGAAGCTGGTCAGAGTTGATGGGAAGATGGATGGAGCCAAATACAGGGCAAACTTGGAAGAAAACCTCTTGGAGACTGCAAAAGACTTGAGCCTGGGGCAGAGTCTAGATCTAAATCCAATCGAGAATCTGTGGCAAGATCTGAAAACTGCTGTTCACAAACGCTGTCCATCTAATCTGACTGAGCTGGAGCTGTTTTGCAAAGAAGAATGGGCAAGGATTTCAGTCTCTAGATGTGCAAAGCTGGTAGACATACCGTAAAAGACTGGCAGCTGTAATTGCAGCAAAAGGTGGTTCTACAAAGTATTGACTCAGGGGGCCGAATAATTACACACACCCCACTTTGCAGTTATTTATTTGTAAAAAATGTTTGGAATGATGTATGATTTTCGATCCACTTCTCACATGTACACCACTTTGTATTTGTCTTTCACTTCACGTGGAATTCCAATAAAATTGTTGCATGTTTGTGGCAGTAATGTGAAAAATGTGGAAAACTTCAAGGGGGCCGAATACTTTTGCAACCCACTGTATATCTTAAGTTTAGTTCAAATGTATCCCTGTGTAAAAAAAAAACAAAAAAACCCACACAAAACCTATGAAGCACTTGGAATACGTTTGGTCACAGCACAGCAGGGTTTGAAAGTGAGAAGATAGTGTCATCGGCAAATCATGGTATTTTAAAAATCTCACTGTCCATATTGATGCCACCTATACCAGGTGAGCCTGTTAACATAATGCCAGTGGTTCAATACATCTAGCAATAACAGGGGGTAGAGAGGGCACCCTTGTCTAGCCTTAATGTATATATTACAGAGTTTGTGTGTGTGTATGTACGTATGTATGTATATATGTGTGTGTGATATATATGTGCATATGTATGTGTGTATATATATGTGTGCATGTGTATATATGTGTATATATATATATATATATATATATATATATATATATATATATATATATATATATATTTACTTACATACATACACACACACACATTTATTTTTATTTTTTCTAGGGAAAGCTGAGGATAACTAGCCATCAAGTTGTTATATAGTGATCGGCTTCTGACCACATTCAGAAATTCACCCATGTTCCCAAAGTTTTGAAGCACTAGGCCCAAGTATTGGCAATCGACTCTGTTGTACGCCATCTTTGCATCCAGAGAAAGGAGCAGAGAAGGCACCTGACAGATCTGCATCCCATCAATAAGGCTGAGGACCCTGTGTACGTTATTATTCGCTTTACACAGAGATAAATGACCAGCACATCAGCATTCAGAACGACCCTGGTTTGCTTGCATTATATGATTTCACATACATTGTGCCACCGCCAAAGCATAATGTCCATATTTCATAGCAAAAAGAGAGAGGGCAGTCAGGAGTAATCTCACCTTGTTTAAATGCTGATGAGCCCATATGGGTCTATCAGCTAGCAAGCTGTTGTCCCTTTTTAGACACGACAAGGCTGTATGTTGAGGAAGTCCTTCCTCCGTCTAGGATGTCTGTGTAAAGTTGCAGGCAGGATACCTCTGGTAGCTTCAGACGTTTGCATACTTGTTAGGCTAGAACAGCCTGAACTATGTGTAACGGCAATGGGAAAGGTGCTTTTAAATGGATAGGCACCCAAAAAGCATTCAGCTTCGCCACTCAAGAAATTCACACTGGCGGGTATTGATCGGTGTGGCAGTGGTCTTGGCCAGTAGTGTGAGGCCTGAGACCACTGCAGAGCGCTTTGCTGGCTGCCAGCGATGCATTTGTGTTGGTAAAAAAAAAAAAAATTGAAAAATTGTAATCATGCAAAAATTATTATTATTAAGAATCGGGACAGCAGCAATTTTGCAAGTCAATGGCCGCGTTTTTTAAAAAATTGTAGTGCTGACTGTCAGGAAAGTGCTCCCTTGTTTGTCTCAGGCCTAAAACTATGCGTGCTATAAGAACACTGAGGAGTCCGTGTAAAAGTAGCTTTGTTTATTTAAAACATCTGTATTGCAACATGTTTCTGGGGCATTACCCCTTTCATCAGGCAAACAGTTGTCAATTGGTACATACATTTTTAAATACAATGATAACTGGTTCAATTAGTGTGATGTGGTTGTTAAAACAGCCAATCAGCCAGACAAGGTTGTTATGCAAAATGTGTCCAAAAACACTCTGAAACTCCCTATTACAGATTGCTCACAGTTTGCTATTCAAATTGGAATTTGTGATCTCTAAAAAGATTATAGGAGCTAAAGTGATTCTATTTAGGGAAGGCAAAACATTTTTTTTTTTTAAATCAGTCACCATAATCCTAAATGTTACATTTTATAGGGAGTATATAAAGTTTAGGTTTCTCTAAGACGTCAGCATAATTCTGTCAAGCTGGGGTTGTACCTTCTGCATAAAGGTTTAAAGCCAAAAGATGGCAGCAGAGCTCTAGTATATAGGACTATATCCCCTGCATTGTTGTAACATGGGTCTTTTTGTAAGTTTTAGATTAGTGTGCTGTTTAATTTGTTGGATTCTATAATGAGCATACATATATGTACGTCGCTGGTGAGCTGGAATGACTACTCACCCTGCTGCTGCTCAAACCCCGGCAACATTAAATACTATTCCTCCTCAGTCATCTCAACTTGGAGGGAGATGTAATTCGGGCCTGAATTACCATTACCCGCCCTGCGCACTATAGCACTGCTGCTATAGCAGGCACTCTGCGCTGAGCGCATGTGCCGAAACAACCTGCTTTGTAGATTCTATTTAGGTTAGGTATTATAATGGTACAAAAATTTGAGGGCTGGAACCCACTAGAGCGATTTTTTTGAGCGTTTAGGGAGCTTGAGAAATCGCCAGCGATTTCCCTAAACGCTCTTCCAATGTAAATGGATGGTGCAAATTCCACAGAAGCGAATGGGATTAGCAAAATCGCAAATGCAGGACATGCAGCATTTTGTTAGTGTTTGCGCTTCAATGTAAAGTATATAATCAATCGCTCATCAAAACCTGCACGGAGCGATTTTGCTAGCGTTTTAAAGTTAATGTACACTGTAACAAAATTAAAAATAATTGTTAGGACCAATCAGACTTTAAAACGCTAATCGCTACACAACCGCTGGCAAATTGAATACACTTTCTAAAATCGCTCCCTAAAACGCTCATGAAATTGCTTACAAACTGCTCATACAAAACGCTAGCGATTGCGATTAGCGATAGCGTTTTGTAGTGGGTTCCAGGCCTAAAAGTCTAACATATCTATGAATCCTTAGAGATGTTATGTGTTTTATATGTTTATGTATTTAACACTATTAAAATAGTAGAAATATTTGCATCTCATTGATCATTCCTGAAGTACAGTATGTACATTTTTATGCAAATATACGCAGCTTGAAAACTGACTAATTAATTTAAATCTGGATGGGGCTTGAGTGATCCATTTTCAAGCAGCATATATTTGCATAAACATTTACACAATGTTGTATGAACTTGGAAATATTTAAAATCTCATTGATCATTCCTAGCAAATACAGTATAAAACACATTTACACAAAAAGAAAACTTTGCTGCCACCTATGGGTTTTAAATATTTACAAATACCGATAATGCAGAGTTTACACAACTCTGCTGCCATCCTCTGGTTTTCAAATCTATGCAGAAAGTGTAACCCCGGTTTGACAGAACTCTAATATCGTCTATTTTGGTTTTAACCGTCTATACAGATCCACCATCTAGAAAGGCAGAGCTCTTCTGCAATCTATTGGGTTTACATAGAGAACAAAAACAGGACTACAAGTAGTAAAGTCGTTACACCGAAAAAGCTTTTCACTGTCATTGTGTGGCCGTCTCTCTGGGGGGTACTGTCCATGTACACTATAGGCCAGAAATATATTAAAAAGGAAAAAAAATGTATAATAATCCAGAAGCTAGGGGTAACATCTGCAACTATGGCGGCTGCGGACACGCAGGGTATACCCGCAGCCGCCTCTGTTCCCTGTTCTCAGGCCTCATCCGTTCCGTCGGCGTCTAGCACACCGGGAGCGGTACTGTCTCGTGCTCATGGGGTTGCTGTATCGCGCGCGGAGACAGGACCTTTATGCTGGAAGAAGGCGCGCCAGCTGACCTGCCGGTCGGCTGACGTCAGAGGTGACTCACGCTGCCCGGATTGGCTGATTGGTAAGGGGCGCGGCTGTGAGCTCTCCTCGGCTTCTTAAGCCTTCACTGGTCATTAGCAACTTGTCTGCTGTTGCGAATACACTCGTGTTAGCGCTCAGACCTTAGACTAGTATCTGGTGTGCTTTGATCTGGGAGGAAACCAGGGATTTCACACAAGACTATGACTACAGGGAGTGCAGAATTATTAGGCAAGTTGTATTTTTGAGGAATAATTTTATTATTGAACAACAACCATGTTCTCAATGAACCCAAAAAGCTCATTAATATCAAAGCTGAATATTTTTGAAAGTAGTTTAGTTTGTTTTTAGTTTTAGCTATTTTAGGGGGATATCTGTGTGTGCAGGTGACTATTACTGTGCATAATTATTAGGCAACTTAACAAAAAAAAAAATATATACCCATTTCAATTATTTATTTTTACCAGTGAAACCAATATAACATCTCAACATTCACAAATATACATTTCTGACATTCAAAAACAAAACAAAAACAAATCAGTGACCAATTTAGTCACCTTTCTTTGCAAGGACACTCAAAAGCTTGCCATCCATGGATTCTGTCAGTGTTTTGATCTGTTCACCATCAACATTGCGTGCAGCAGCAACCACAGCCTCCCAGACACTGTTCAGAGAGGTGTACTGTTTTCCCTCCTTGTAAATCTCACATTTTATGACGGACCACAGGTTCTCAATGGGGTTCAGATCAGGTGAACAAGGAGGCCATGTCATTAGTTTTTTTTCTTGTATACCCTTTCTTGCCAGCCACGCTGTGGAGTACTTGGATGCGTGTGATGGAGCATTGTCCTGCATGAAAATCATGTTTTTCTTGAAGGATGCAGACTTCTTCCTGTACCACTGCTTGAAGAAGGTGTCTTCCAGAAACTGGCAGTAGGACTGGGAGTTGAGCTTGACTCCATCCTCAACCCGAAAAGGCCCCACAAGCTCATCTTTGATGATACCAGCCCAAACCAGTACTCCACCTCCACCTTGCTGGCGTCTGAGTCGGACTGGAGCTCTCTGCCCTTTACCAATCCAGCCACGGGCCCATCCATCTGGCCCATCAAGACTCACTCTCATTTCATCAGTCCATAAAACCTTAGAAAAATCAGTCTTGAGATATTTCTTTGCCCAGTCTTGACGTTTCAGCTTGTGTGTCTTGTTCAGTGGTGGTCGTCTTTCAGCCTTTCTAACCTTGGCCATGTCTCTGAGTATTGCACACCTTGTGCTTTTGGGCACTCCAGTGATGTTGCAGCTCTGAAATATGGCCAAACTGGTGGCAAGTGGCATCTTGGCAGCTGCACGCTTGACTTTTCTCAGTTCATGGGCAGTTATTTTGCACCTTGGTTGTTCCACACGCTTCTTGCGACCCTGTTGACTATTTTGAATGAAACGCTTGATTGTTCGATGATCACGCTTCAGAAGCTTTGCAATTTTAAGAGTGCTGCATCCCTCTGCAAGATATCTCACTATTTTTGACTTTTCTGAGCCTGTCAAGTCCTTCTTTTGACCCATTTTGCCAAAGGAAAGGAAGTTGCCTAATAATTATGCACACCTGATATAGGGGGTTGATGTCATTAGACCACACCCCTTCTCATTACAGACATGCACATCACCTAATATGCTTAATTGGTAGTAGGCTTTCGAGCCTATACAGTTTGGAGTAAGACAACATGCATAAAGAGGATGATGTGGTCAAAATACTCATTTGCCTAATAATTCTGCACTCCCTGTATTGTTGTATTACTGATTACCTGTGTATGATTCTGGCTATACTCTGACCTTGCTATTGTTCACCGATTCTGTACTTCTGCCTATCTGACCTTAGTTGCTGAACCTCTGCCTGATAACTCACTATTCTTCTGCCTCATGTTTCTGTACTGTATTCGCCTCTCAGTTGCCAAATCTTGCCTGTTCGACTTCTCTACTCACCAGTGGGCCCTTACCACTGGTGAGGTGCTCTTTTGTTTTAATACCCACTAGCGCCTCTGGTGAGGTTTAGTTAGTTATACTACTATCATTGCAGCTAGTACCCACCAGCTCCCCTGATGAGGTCTAGCACTGTTGTTTCAGATAGTACTCACCAGCTTCTCTGGTGAGATCTATCCATTTATCTACTGTTGCACCAAACACTTTACACCTCTGTTCTCTGCCGTCTATACTTACATTATTGGTGATACTGCAGATCACCACATAATCGGGTATAGAGTCTGTATTATTGGTGATTCTGCAGATCACACAATAATCAGACGTCTGTGTGCTACACCAATCGTTACACTAGGGTTAAGATTGGAAATCTTTGCTAAGTAGACTCAATAGTCTTGTCCTCTGTCTTGAGCCCTTGGTCATACTACTTTGTAGTTCTTCTAAAACACAAGGTTTTCAAAAGGAAAAGTAGTATAGAAGAGAAATTATCACTCCGGGCAGGAAGTCCTTAGGGTTGCTTAAATACAGCAGAGTTTCTGCCGCATAAACTGTTCTGGGATTTTGATCTTTCCTCAAGCTTTAATATCAATCACACAAAATCCACTATCAAGTCCGCCATTGATGTGGATTAATCTGCCATTCAGAAATTATGGGGCCCCATAGCAAACTTTTGGTTGCACCCCCACCCAGATATATGCACCTTTGCCCCCCCCAACCCTGTAAGTTTTGGTAGTCCGTGCCCCCCCCCCCCCCCACACACACCTATATATTAGGTAACCAACCAGTATAGATAGCCAGAGGGGCCCCTAGGTTAGGTAGGTAGCATCCCCAGTATGGGAAGCTAGAAGTGCTCCTCTCCGTATAGGTAAGCAGAGGGACATCACAGTATAGGTAGCCATAAGTAGTACCTCCCAGTATAGGTAGCCAAGCTCCCCCCCTCCAGGCTCCAACTATCTACAGTCTCTGCTGTCCCCAACTGTATGATTAGAGCACCTGGTCACATGACCTGATGGCGGGTGACTAAAGAGGGCATTGGAAAATGCAGCTTGCCAGTGGAACCAGGGCAAGTAAGTTCTTGTACACTCCCGCTTACATTACTCTGCATCTCAGGGAGCCCACCATGGGTCTCAAGGAGTCCCGCCACAGATCCTCTTATCGACAACGGCTACTCGCATCAGTGCCACCTATGAGCCCCATTGCAGACTCTATGATGATCCCTATGCCACTGCTGCCATTAACACTTTCCTTCAATGGGTGACATAGTTTAGGTATCTGGGTAGCCACTATAAATGCTGAGATTGTGTTCACCTGAACTTCATCCCAGTGATTGATAACTATGAATAAAAAATGTTCTGTATGGAAGAAATAGCTTATTTCATTAGTAAGTAGAATACGCGATATAAAAACCTTTTCCCTAAGCCCCAGTACGGATTCCTAAAACCTATTTTGACATAATAAATGCAATTACTGAGGCTCTTGTCTGAAACAGCCATGCCACTAGACTCTCCACTGATATAATTATCCATGGACATTGGGTGGGTTCTGAATTTGAAGGCAAAGCGGATAAAAAAAATGTTAATTTAAAAAAAAACGCTGTATTACATCTTTAAAATCTACTGTGAAAGATGTGCTACATACCTTTTGCAGCTTCATGTACTTATGCACTCCAAAACTAAATTTTCTTTAGCCATTTACTGCACTGGCATGCCTTTTTGTTACAGTTCTTGCCTGGTAAAGTTAACATACAGTGGAATGCCCGCAGACTCTTATCCAGCAAATGCTGCAGTTTTTTTTTTTGTTTTATCTCCCAGCAATAGAATCCAGGGGTCTACTTAAAGCTGCCCATACACTATACACAATTTTTGCCCAATTAGACTTTCATACATCTAATTGGGGAAAAACTGTAGCTCCACTCCGACTCCAGGTACCCAAAATAGCTCCAACACCTTAGTCAGAAACTTACCAGGGCTGTGGATTTGGTACAAAAATCATCCCGACTGACTCTTCAGTTTATGAAACCACCGACTCTGACTCCAGGTACCCAAAATTGCTCCGACTCCACAGCCCTGGCTCCCCGCCATACCGTGGGCAGTCCATATTTGACTGGTGAGTGACAATCCCTGACTGTGATAGGGGTTTTTTGTTTTTTTTTGTTCTGTGATAGATCTGCGATATGTCGTAATGTTGATCATTGGTCTATCACGAACTGGCACCGCGGTTGAATAGTGTACGGTTAGCTGAAAACAAAATGGTATAATTTAACGGACTTGAACCCAGAAGATTAGGTTGATATCATGGAGGAGTTAGTTAAATTACCTTTTCTGCTCAGGATAGACAAATACAGATCAAGTTTCCTCATGGAGTTTATTGTGCCTGGTACACACCATGCAATTTCCCCTCAGATAGATGAGTCGATTAGATAATTTCCAGCAGATTCGACTGGATTTCCGGTTTCCTGATCTATTTTTTTTTCTGATCACTTCTATGCAAATCTATCAGAAAAATTATTGGAACTGTCGGAAATTATCTATTTGCCCCATCTATCTGATGGGAAATTGCATGGTGTGTACCAGACTTAAAGAGAGTCTGAAGCGAGAATAGATCTCGCTTCAGACCTCATATATAGCAGGGGCACGTGTGCCCCTGCTAAAACGCCGCTATAGCGCGGCTTAACGGGGGTCCCTGTCCCCCCAAACCCCCTCCGTGCAGCGGGGGAGCGCTTCCTGGTTGGGGCAGGGCTAACCGCCGCAGCCCTGCCCCATGCGCGTCTGTCAGACGCGTATCTCCGCCTCTCCCCCACCCCTCTCAGTCTTCCTTCACTGAGAGGGGCGGGGGAGAGGCGGCGATGCGTGTCTGATAGACGTGCTGGGAGGCAGGGCTGCAGCCGTTAGCCCTGCCTCCAGGAAGAGAGACAGCCAGCAACCATTTTCCGACCATCTTTTGCGGGGGGTGGGTTGGGGGTGAAGGGACCCCCGTTAAGCCGCGGGATAGCGGCGTTTTAGCAGGGGCACACGTGCCCCTGCTATATATAAGACCTGAAGCGAGATTTAGTCTCGCTTCAGTGTCTCTTTAACACACCACAAAGACTAAGGCTAGGGTCACAGTGGGACGTTATCGTCCTGTGTTATAAAGTCATATAATGCAGTTTACAGCACTGCAATGTTAAGGGAATGCGACGTTCACTTCGCGTTGTAAATGTGTTATGGTAATGCACTGCTGTAGTGTGTTACCTCTAAATGCGCACATTAACAAATACAGGGACTCACACTTTTCATTGCCTGTATACTTCACTGTATCTACTATATGTGACATTAACGTGCACTGCAACTTTTTTGTTGCGTTGTAATTTGGCGTTGCGACTTTAATGTCTCATCACAATGCACCGTCCCACTGTGAATCTTAACGGGTGTCTGAACTGACATGTTGCAGTAGGAGAACAGAGGCGCCAGCAGAATAAAAGTGGATAAAACCTTTAAAATTTGCTAGGAGGAAGTGGTGGACTTACCTCCATAAAGCAGACATGAAAGACTGTCTGAAAAGTAGCAATCACATTTATTATATAGTACCCCAAAAGTGCAACGCGTTTCGCAGGCTGAGCCCGCTTCATCAGGCAATAAACTGACATGTGACTCAATAAGATAAACGTGTATGAAGAATATATAGAACTAGGCTTTTTTTTCCCCCCTCTTGTCGGACCTAGTCTGATTATAGCTAACGCTCACTGTTAAGTAAATACAAGTTATTATAAAAATCCTCTTTTTAAATTCAGTTCAGATTTGCTTTAACAAAGTGGATCCAGTAAAAACGCCATAATGTCATTCAGCAATTGGCAACTACAGTATATGCATGTTTGGATGTGTTCATATATTCCTTCTGGATTGAAGTCTTTTTGACATTATAAATAACCTTACCTCCCTACAGTTGTAATGTTTGTTTGGTCTGGTATAAGAGATGGTACCTCAAAGATATAGCCAACTATTTATCAGATATGTTTACTATGGGAGAAAAGCACCGTATATTACATAACTGAAAATCAACCGGGACACAATTCACAGATTCTGGAATTCATTTTTTTTTTCACAACCACTCTCTCCTCTTGTTTAATCTTGTGTGTGTGTAATTTGAAAGTAGCACACAACCAGTCCAACAGTGATGTAATAACGTAAAGTTGTTTATAAAAGGACGCACCGCTTCGGACAATGTAGTTATTACAGAAGTTAGTGTCAAACTGGGTAAGATGAAAGATTTAAGTGACATTGATCGAGGGATGATCGTCGGTGCAAGAAAAGCTGGTGCTAGCATTTCTGAAACAATGACTCTTTTAGGATTTTCTGGCACAATAGTATCTGGGACGTTTAGAGTGGCAGTTAAGAAAAAAAAAACTTCAACCAATAAGTGCTATTCTGGTCAAAAAAGACTGGTGAACGAGAGAAGTGAAAGGTGAGTAGCATGCATACTGCACAGCAACAGAAGGACAACATGACAAATTACAGATGAATTCAAAACAAGTACATAATAAAACATATCCTAACGTACAAGACTGACTAAAGAATGGGCTTTAGCAGCAGGAGACCATCAAGAGTGCCTTTGGTATCACAGAAAAACAGGAAGGGACGCCTGTTGTGGGCCCAAGAACGATGTCAATGCACCTGGCCACCATGCTTGATCAGTCTCAAATTGGTTTGAGGAACATCAGAGTTTAGTCCATGGCCCTCTCCGTCCCACAAATGCTCAATAGGATTGAGGTCTGGGGACTTAGTTGAAAGATCCCTTCAAAGCTGCCACCATCCAATCTGACCCAACTTAGGCCCGGTTCACATTAGCGGTCGCCGTCCGGAATCGCCGTGCCGGAGCCGGACCGCATGCGGAACGGACGGAACGGACGCACGGCATAGCAATGAAAGTCTATGCGTCCGTTCACATGCGTCCGTTTCATCCGGACCGGATCCGGACTCCGGCATAAGACCCAACATGCGCTATTTTTTGGTCCGGCTCCTCCGGCAGACGTATCCGGAGCGGAGCCGGACTGCACCATCCGGCCAATACAAACCAATGAGAACCGGAGAGCGCACAACACACTGGCTATAAAATCCGGATGTTCTACCCCACTTCCTATGCGTATTGTAGCGGCGATTTTGGATGGGGACACATGGGCAAGCATTTTGGAGTGGAGCAGCAGTGACTTTAAACGTGCTGGAGATGTTGGCAGTATGTCGGAGGTGGAGGTGAGTGCTAAACAGCGGAGGGCCTGATTCCACAGGTCCACCTTCTGCTGACCTCCCAGACCCCAACATTTTTATTCTATTTCTACTATCTTTTGCCAAACGGATCCGGATCGCATCCTGATGAACACCTGATGCAAACTGACCGGATCCGGATCGGATCCGGATCAGAACCGTACGGTTCCGATCCGGATCCGGTCCGGTCAGGTCATCCGGTCCGTTTGGCAGAGAACCGCAAGTGTGAACGGGGCCTAAGAGCTGCCATTATGTCAGCACGGGCCAACATTCCTCAGCAATGGTATCGGCACCCATACCAAGAAGAATGTTGGCTGTGATCAGAGCTAAAGGTGGACCAACTTATTAGAGAGTGTCTCTATTTTTTGCCCACTCAGTGTGTGTTTGTGTGTATCTATGTATATATAATGTTGTAGTTAGAGTTGAGCTGAAATTTTCGTAATTTCGCATTACTATAATTACGCATGCGAAATTTGCGATTACGATGCGAAATTAGCGTAGCGAAATTGCCATTAAAATCGTAATTGAAAATACCGTAAGCGTAATTTTCAACGCGAAATTTCGCGTTTCGTTCATGCCGTAATTTCGCATTAAACGCTACCGTAATTTCGCGTTAAACCGTAACGCTCCGTATAATATAAAAAAGCCGCCGACTTTAAGGGTTAATAGCAAAGCCCCCTTAAATGCTAAGAGCCTCAAATTTGGAGAATATATTAAGGAGATCAGGAGGAATAAGAGGAAAAAATTTTTTTTCAAAAAGACCTTATAGTTTTTGAGAAAATCGATGTTAAAGTTTCAAAGTAAAAATGTATACATTTAAAAACCCGCCGACTTTAACGGTTAGTAGCAAAGCCTGCTTAAAGTTTAGGAACACCAAATTCCTAGGGTATATTAAGGGGATCAGTGGGAATAAGAGGAAAAAATTTTTTTTCAAAAAGACCTTATAGTTTTTGAGAAAATCGATTTTTAAGTTTCAAGGGCGAAAATGTCTTTTAAATGCGGAAAATGTCCGTTTTTTTTGCACAGGTAACAATAGTGTATTATTTTCATAGATTCCCCCAAGTGGGAAGAGTTTTACTTACTTCGTTCTGAGTGTGGGAAATATAAAAAAAAAAACGACGTGGGGTCCCCCCTCCCAGACCTCTTTAACCCCTTGTCCCCCATGCAGGCTGGGATAGCCAGAATGCGGAGCACCGGCCGCGTGGGGCTCCGCACCCTGACTATACCAGCCCGCATGGTCCATGGATTGGGGGGTCTCGGAAGGGGAGGGGCAGCCAAGCTTTCCCCTCCCCCTCTGAGCCCTTGTCCAATCCAAGGACAAGGGGCTCTTCTCCACCTCCGATGGGCGGTGGAGGTGGAGGCCGCGATTTCCTGGGTGGGGGGTTCATGGTGGAATCTGGGAGTCCCCTTTAAAAAGGGGTCCCCCAGATGCCCACCCCCCTCCCAGGAGAAATGAGTATAGAGGTACTTGTAGTACCCCTTACCCATTTCCTTTAAGAGTTAAAAGTAAATAAACACACAAACACATAGAAAAAGTATTTTAATTGAACAAAAAACATAACCACGAAAAAAGTCCTTTAATATTCTTAATTAACCATTAATACTTACCTGTCCCTTTAAATAAATGATCCCACGCAATATCCTCGGAAATGTTCTATCAGTTACAATGTAACAAAGTTATTACAATGTAACAACTTTGTTACATTGTAACTACGCCGCACCCGACGTCACTCACCGCCGCCGCCGCCGCCGCGTCTGCGCTGCAGGACCCGACAGAGCTCTGAGCTATAGCTCAGAGCTCTCGAAAGCATCTTTGTATTTGGGCTCCAAGGAGCCCCATTGGTCCTTAGCAGACCAATGGGGTTCCTTCTGATTTGAAGGAACCCCATTGGTCTGCTAAGGACCAATGGGGCTCCTTGGAGCCCAAATACAAAGATGCTTCTCAGAGCTCTGAGCTATATAGCTCAGAGCTCTGTCTGGTCCGTGCAGGACGCTAAGTCCCCGCCGGCTCCGCTGCCCTCCCCGCCTCTCCCACATGTCACCCACATGTCACCCACATGTGGGCGGGGTGGACAGCGGGAGCTGCGGGGACTTAGCGTCCTGCACGGACGCGTATGCGGCGGCTGAGCGGCGAGTGGCGTCGGGTGCGGCGTAGTTACAATGTAACAAAGTTGTTACATTGTAATCACTTTGTTACATTGTAACTGATAGAACATTTCCGAGGATATTGCGAGGGATCATTTATTTAAAGGGACAGGTAAGTATTAATGGTTAATTAAGAATATTAAAGGACTTTTTTCGTGGTTATGTTTTTTGTTCAATTAAAATACTTTTTCTAAGTGTCTGTGTGTTTATTTACTTTAACTCTTAAAGGAAATGGGTATGGGGTACAAGTACCTCTATACTCATTTCTCCTGGGAGGGGGGGTGGGCATCTGGGGGACCCCTTTTTAAAGGGGACTCCCAGATTCCACCATGAACCTCCCCCCCAGGAAATCGCGGCCTCCACCTCCACCGCCCATCGGAGGTGGAGAAGAGCCCCTTGTCCTTGGATTGGACAAGGGCTCGGAGGGGGAGGGGAAAGCTTGGCTGCCCCTCCCCTTCCGAGACCCCCCAATTCATGGACCATGCGGGCTGGTATAGTCAGGGTGCGGAGCCCCACGCGGCCGGTGCTCCGCATTCTGGCTATCCCAGCCTGCATGGGGGACAAGGGGTTAAAGAGGTCTGGGAGGGGGGACCCCACGTCGTTTTTTTTTTTATATTTCCCACACTCAGAACGAAGTAAGTAAAACTCTTCCCACCCAATAATACACTATTGTTACCTGTGCAAAAAAAACTGACATTTTCCGCATTTAAAAGACATTTTCGCCCTTGAAACTTAAAAATCGATTTTCTCAAAAACTATAAGGTCTTTTTGAAAAAAATTTTTTTCCTCTTATTCCCACTGATCCCCTTAATATACCCTGGGAATTTGGTGTTCCTAAACTTTAAGCAGGCTTTGCTATTAACCGTTAAAGTCGGTGGGTTTTTAAATGTTTACATTTTTCCTTTGAAACTTTAACATCGATTTTCTCAAAAACTATAAGGTCTTTTTGAAAAAAAAAATTTTCCTCTTATTCCTCCTGATCTCCTTAATATATTCTCCAAATTTGAGGCTCTTAGCATTTAAGGGGGCTTTGCTATTAACCCTTAAAGTCGGCGGCTTTTTTATATTATACGGAGCGTTACGGTTTAACGCGAAATTACGGTAGCGTTTAATGCGAAATTACGGCATGATACGACTGTAATGCGAAAATTACGCGAAATCCTTCTTCATTACGATTATGTACTTACGGCCATAATCGTAATTACACTAATTACGCGAAATTTCGCAAAATCGTAATTAGGTCATTACGCTCATCTCTAGTTGTAGTTAATAGGTATAAACTGCACTATTTTGTGTGTGCCTTTATAAATAAGCAGGTATGGACGTATCTGTATAACAAAGTAATTCTCACTGATCTGCAGGTAGCTGAATAGCCAGCTAAGAACAATACACCAGCCCTCAAACCTGACATCAACTGGTGATGAGCCAATGACCTCACTAGGTTTAGAGATGTCACAGGAACCTGTCAATCTGGTGTGTACAATGATTTGTCTTACCACAGGTGAACTGTTCAGCTACTATCCAGTTGCAAATGAGCAGTTGGTAGGTTCAACAATATACAGTGGTTTGCAAAAGTATTTGGCCCCCTTGAAGTTTTCCACATTTTGTCATATTACTGCCACAAACATGAATCAATTTTATTGGAATTCCCTTGTGAAAGACCAATACAAAGTGGTGTACACGTGAGAAGTGGAATGAAGATCATACATGATTTCAAACATTTAAAAAAAATAAATAGCTGCAAAGTGGGGTGTGCGTAATTATTCAGCCCCCTTCGGTCTGAGTGCAGTTGCCCATAGACATTGCCTGATCAGTGCTAATGACTAGAGTGCACCTGTGTGTAATCTAATGTCAGTACAAATACAGTTGTGCCAGACAGGTCAGGGATAAAGTAATTGAGAAATGTAAAGCAGGCTTAGGCTACAAAAAGATTTCCAAAGCCTTGAACATCCCACGGAGCTCTGTTCAAGCAATCATTCAAAAATGGAAGGAGTATGGCACAACTGTAAACCTACCGAGACAAGGCCGTCCACCTAAACTAACAGGCCGAACAAGGAGAGCACTGATCAGAAATGTAGTAAAGAGGCCCATGGCGACTCTGGACGAGCTGCAGAGATCTAAAGCTCAGGTGGGGCTATCTGTCCATAGGACAACTATTAGTCGTGCACTGCACAAAGTTAGCTTTTATGGAAGAGTGGCAAGAAGAAAGCCATTGTTAACAGAAAAGCATAAGAAGTCCTGTTTGCAGTTTGCCACAAGCCATGTGGGGGACACAGCAAACATGTGGAAGAAGGTGCTCTGGTCAGATAAGACCAAAATGGAACTTTTGGGCCAAAATGCAAAAAGCTATGTGCGGCGGAAAACTATACACCAGCTATACACCAGCGGTTCTGGATGCTTGTTTGGCTTACAAGGGCGAAAAGGGATCATTTGCATATTTAGTGGTAGTGCATTGTGGGTAACCACATGTTCACTTATAACTGAATTATTGCAAATTTCCTTCTGTTTTAAGAAGGCAATTACACCAAGCTTTGCTTTTTTTAGTAGGAGGGCTTTTTGGTTCCTTTTATCCCCCTATACATTCCTAGTAGTTTGGGTCACCCTGAGCTGCTTGGTTACTCTGTTGTACTGGTCCAAGCCCTATTTCATACAGCCTTATCAATCCCTGCCATGTACTGATGAGGACCAAAGTCTGAAACAGGCTGTCTACATGTGGGTTTGATATGGCTATGTAAAACTTAAAGCTAAAGGCTTGCTATACACCAGCGGTTCTGGATGCTTGCTTGGCTTACAAGGGCGAAAAGGGATAATTTGCATATTTAGTGGTAGTGCATTGTCGGTAACCACAAATGTTCACTTATAACTGAATTATTGCAAATTTCCTTCTGTTTTAAGAAGGCAATTACACCAAGCTTGGTGGAAAACTAACACTGCACATCACTCTGAACACACCATCCCCACTTTCAAATATTGTGGTGGTAGCATCATGCTCTGGTTGTGCTTCTCTTCAGCAGGGACATGGAAGCTGGTCAGAGTTGATGGGGGAGATGGATGGAGCCAAATACAGGGCAATCTTGGAAGAAAACCTCTTGGAGTCTGCAAAAGACTTGAGACTGGGGCGGTGGTTCTCCTTCCAGCAGGACAACGGCCCTAAACATAAAGCCAGGGCAACAATGGAATGGTTTAAAACAAAAAATATCCATGTGTTAGAATGGCCCAGTCAAAGTCCAGATCTACACCTCCTAGTTAACTTTAGGCAGTTGAAACCAGCTAGCCAATACATGTAGTAATCATCTCAATACAGTGTAAGCAAAATGCTGTCATTGCACAATATTGCTTTAAAAAACTGACATATTTTATTAAAATTGGACAATCACATGAACAGTGTGGGGGATCGAGCATGTGGAGAGTTTAAGAAGGGGGCCCTCGCCCTGTGCGGAATCCCCTGAATGAGTTACGTGATAAAAGTAGTTAGGAGGAGCCGAGTGCGGAAATAGGCGGTGGGGACAGAAAGCAAAGTGGGAGCCAGACCCAGGAAACCATGTTGGCGGTCAGACTGGAAAGACCACGTATGGCAGAAGCCCACTTCTTAAATTCTCCACAAGCTTGATTCCCCATACCGTTCATGTAAGTTTCCATTTTTAAGAAAGTCAGTTTTTATATTGCACAATGCTTACATTGAGGCGATTACTACACATATTGGCAAGCCGGTGTCAACTGCCTAAGGATCATTAGGAGGTGCAGAGTCCGGAGTAGGCAAGGGGAGCCTATGTAATGCCCCAAAGGCGTATTTAGACTACTGTCATCCGTAGTCTACACCAATCAGTGAGTCGCATTCCATATGGGTGAGAGCACTTGAATAGTGGAGGAGCTAGAAGTTATGATTATATGTTGAAGTGCTGTCTGAGATACTACAGTGGTTTGCAAAAGTATTTGGCCCCCTTGAAGTTTTCCACATTTTGTCATATTAGTGCTCTCGAAGAGTGCCGCTCCATACTGTGTTGCGCCACCTGTCTTCAGGAGGACTTGGCTCCCGAAGTCCCCCGCGGCGGGGGATGTAAACTGAGGAGCTGCCGGTATAACGAGGGGACCGGGAGAGGAGAGGGAAGGGTCTAAGACCCAGAGCCTTCCCTCTCCTTTGGTAAGTATCTAACTTTTTACTGAAAAAATATCACCTTGGAGAACTGCATCAAGCCCTTACAGTAAAATGTATTTTTCCATGCATTTTACTAAATTCTATTATTTCTGCCCCATTATATAAAAACTTTGGGCAGAAGCAATAAAAACTGATTTGGAAAAAGCTTATATTTTTATATCTTCTGGGACTCTGTTGTAGAAGTCAATAATTCCTCTTACCTACTGGTACCATTGGCTTTCTAAGTAGTCTGCATAGAAATTTAGTGTAAACTGTATGCCACTTGCACGTGGGCCAGTGAAATGGGCTTCCATCTACATTTTAATTAACCAAATTCCAAGCTACATACAATTTACATTACTGTACGTTTTGTCTGCAAGCCATTTTCAATATCACTAGTGTTAAAGAGACTCTGTAACATAAAAAAACCCTCTGGGAATACTTACCTCGGGAGGGGGAAGCCTCCAGGGTCCCAATGAGGCTTACCCCTCCCCTGTAGGTTCAGGGAATCCGGCGCTGGATCCCCCAATCCTCCCCGACAAGCTTGACAAGGCTTGATATATTTACCTTGCCGGGATCCAGCGCAGGCGTAGTAGCGGCACTTCGTACGGGCTAGGTGAAAATAGCCAAGCCCGATAGTATCCGCTCTACTGTGCAGGTGTAAAAGGACTCGCGTCTGTGCAGTAGAGCAGATCGATCGGGTTCGGCTACTGTATTTCCACCATGACCCGAATGAAGAGCGGCTTGTGCGCCTGCGCAGGATCGCGGTAGGTAAATATTTACCATGCCTTTATTTGGGGGGTCCCAGCAAAGCGGAGGATGACGGGGGAATCCTCATTAGGATCCAGAGGTAAGTACCCTTTTTCCCTTACAGACTTTCTTTAAAGGGACTCCGAGCAGTGCAGAAACTATGGAAAGATGCATACCATTTTAAAGCTCTCTTTCTCCTCTTTCTGACGACACATAAACCGCGGCCCTGCGCCTTTCAGTTTTCTCTATTTTCGCGATCGAAATCAATTTCGATCGCGAAAATAGCAAAAACTAAAAGGCGTAGGGCGGCGGTTTATATATCATTGGAAAGAGGAGAAAGAGAGCTTTAAAATGATATGCATCTTTCCATAGTTTCTGCACTGCTCGGAGTCCCTTTAAGCTATATTCAAGCTGGTTTAGAAGTACATAGTACAATGTATAAGCTGCTTAGAGAAATGAAGCACCTTCATGTTAGACTGCTGTAACATCCAAAAATTACCATCATGCAATCCAGTATGAGTTATTTACACTATATATTTTTTTTATTCTGTTAGAGAGAAATTGTGAAGAAGTGGGTGATTCAGCAGCTTATCAATATTGAGGAAGCAAGCAGTCATAACCTGGAAGTAGAATAGTTCTAAACCAAGTATGTACAGCATATATAACATTTTTGCTCTGTATAATCTCATGTTAAGTCCTTTCCATGAAATTGATAAAATCAAGAAAAATGTAAGCTGCCTTATCTTGGAGTATTATGCTATGTGAAGATTTTCTCCCACAACAAACCAGACAAAGGCTGCAACCAACTGCTGAAGTAGCAGTAGCACTACTAGCACCAGGCCATGCACACCTCTCTCTCTTGGCTGACTGGTGATCTTCTGGATGCCAGGAAAATCTATTGCAACCGTTACAAATGTCTGAAGTAAGAAGTCACCAATAATGGCTAAAATGGATATTGCATGATTGTCTAGGTTCCTTTTGTTTTTGGTGATGAGACGTGCCAAACAATATAGTCAGTACTTCAGGTTGAAAAATAAGGCACATTAGGGTATTACAGGTGAACATTAAATCTCTCAAATATACAACAGTTACTATATTCATAATTTGTTATTCGCAATAATGCAGAGAGCTTGGGGAGAAGAACATTACAAGTGCTTGTTTTTAGAGTTTTAGATTAGCAGGTAGAGGGGCACACTTATCAGATGTTTATAACAAATCTGACAAGATTAGCTAACTGCATGCTTGTTTCGGGTGTGTGATTCAAATGCTACTGACCAGAAAGATAAGCAGAACTGCCAGGGAACTGGTATTGTTTAAAAGAAAATAAATATGGCAGCTTCCATAGGTCTCACAACTTAGGTTTCTTTTAAGTTTAGTTTCAGATTTGAGATTCGCTACTTCTTTTAAAGTGACACTGAAGCGAAAAAAAAAACCCCTCATGATGAATAGTACAGGTATATGTAGTATGGATAATTCATAGAACAATAGTAGCAAAGAAAAGTCTCATTTTTATTTTCAGATATATAGCTTTTTTTTATAACCTTGCATCATTCTCTAGTATTTGCAGTTTACAAACTACACTTTGCATTTTGAACTATGAAACAGAGTAGAGCTAATGAGCTCCATCGCTTGGAACCATGAGGTGGTGAGTTTGTGTGGTGAGGGGAGGAAAGTAAACAAGAAGGGGGGAAAATCCAGCATGCACTGCAACTTCCTTTGTTCGGCAGATGTACTAAATAAGAGCCAGGGAGCTGTAGAATGATGTTCTATTGGAAAAGAAATGTAAGAGTGATTTTGAACTTTTGAATTGTCTGGTTTGTATCCTTTTTACTTATTTACCAGCTACAAATAGAGAACTGATTTTGGATTTTATGCCTGATAGTTACTCTTTAACCACTTCACCTCAAAGGGTTTTTTCCTTAAAAAAAAAACGGAGCAATTTTCACCTGTCAGCGCTCCTTCCATTAATTCACCCATAACTTTATTACTACTTATCACAAGGAAGTAGGGGGATATGTGACATTGGGCTCTATGCACAATGAGTTACCCCATGAGGTAATTTAGGTAGTGATAAATACCGACCAAAATATCTCCTTTTTGAAATTCACAATTTTTTTTCTCCCTAAATTACCTCTTGCGGTAAAAGTGAGGTAAAAGTGCGGTAATTACCTCAAAATTTATCTCCAATTTGAGGTTCTCAATTCAGTAGTTGGTGTTAATTAAGAATTTTTTTTTATCACCTACAAATGGAAGGTGATAATTTTTACTTCTCTGCTGTTGGCCTTTAGGATGGAGCATTTTCAGCTTGTTTTGCTTGAGTTTATGTCCATTGTGCATAGAAGGCAGAAAAGACGAGTGTGTCTAATATCAAGGCTCACTTTCACACCTTGTACAGTCTTTTAGATTATTTTATAGATGCCGAGAAGGAAATTCCTCTCTGCTCTAAAAACAAGTAACAGCATAATAACCTTTAAAGAAAAACATTTTTGTTACAGCTGATACAAATCCAGCAAAAAATCTCTAGTGTATGTATTTCCTGTTTTCATGGAAGCAGACATAGGGTTAACATCCTGTGTTTACAAGTTAGCTGCTCTGCTGAGGCAGCCAGCTTGCACAGTTGAGAGCTCAAATTACAGTTTTAATTATTCACAGATGAGGGAGAATTAAACAGGCTAAACTCTATATACATACAGGGTGCATTTCTATATGTTTCCCTTCTGTCCTGCGCAAGAGTTGAGTTCCCACTTTAAATGTGACAGGCTTTCCTGGGTCGTCTCTGTGTAATGGGTGGCAAGCATATGGACTGCCCTACAATGCTCAAAAAAGCTTAATTTCCGTACATATTATTGACAAATTGCCAACTGTTTATCACCTGTGTTACCACACTTTTATCAAACATTTATCACACTCTGTAAATTTTTAGTGAATACTCAAAAAAAATCGGTAATTATCACTGGAGGTAATTTTTCACCCAAAAAAGTTACTGCACGTTATTGTGAATAGAGGGGTTCTGTGCAATGATCAAAAAAACAAACGGACACTTACCTGGGGCTTCTATCGGCTCCCTGTAGCTGACATGTCCCACACCAATCATCCGTTCACCGCCGCCGGTCCCGGTCTAATCTTCTAACACGAAAGCCGTGGCCGTGCGCGTGCTCGCTCCTGCATGCATCTCTGAGAGCTTACTGTGCAGGCGCAGTATGTGAAAACCTCGTACTGCGCCTGCGCAGTAAGCTTCCGGAGATGCAAGCCGGAGCGAGCACGCGTGCGGCCACGGCTCATTATTTGTCTTGTTAGACGAATAATTGACCGGTGCCTGCGGCGGGGAACGGAAGATCGTAGGAGGACGGCGCGGGACATGTCAGCTATAGGGGGCTGAAGGAAGCGCCAGGTAGCTGTGTGTGTGTGGTTTTTTTTTTTTTTAATCATTGTCAGAATCCCTTTAACAAATCTTCTCATAAATGACTTATCACCTAATTCAGCATTTCTCAAACCTGTCCTCGTGACTCCCCAATGGTGCATGTTTTGCAGGCAACCTTACCTAAGCACAGGTGGGGTAATTAGTGTCTCATCTACAGTACAGACCAAAAGTTTGGACACACCTTCTCATTCAAAGAGTTTTCTTTATTTTCATGACTATGAACATTGTAGATTCACACTGAAGGCATCCAAACTATAAATTAACACATGTGGAAGTATAGTACATAACCAAAAAGTGTGAAACTGAAAATGTCATATTCTAGGTTCTTTAAAGTAGCCACCTTTTGCTTTGATTACTGCTTTGCACACTCTTGGCATTCTCTTGATGAACTTCAAGAGGTAGTCACCTGAAATGGTCTTCCAACAGTCTTGAAGGAGTTTCCAGAGATGCTTAGCACTTGTTGTCCCTTTTGCCTTGACTCTGCGGTCCAGCTCACCCCAAACCATCTCGATTGGGTTCAGGTCTGGTGACTGTGGAGGCAAGGTCATCTGGCGCAGCACCCCATCACTCTCCTTCCTGGTCAAATAGCCCTTACACAGCCTGGAGGTGTGTTTGGGGTCATTGTCCTGTTGAAAAATAAATGATGGTCCAACTAAATGCAAACCGGATGGAATAGCATGCCGCTGCAAGATGCTGTAGTAGCCATGCTGGTTCAGTATGCCTTCAATTTTGAATAAATCCCCAACCGTGTCACCAGCAAAGCACCATCACACCTCCTCCTCCATGCTTCACGGTGGGAACCAGGCGTGTAGAGACCATCTGTTCACCTTTTCTGTGTTGCACAAAGACACGGTGGTTGTAACCAAAAATATCAAATTTGGACTCATCAGACCAAAGCACAGATTTCCACTGGTTTTATGTCCATTCCTTGTGTTCTTTAGCCCAAACAAGTCTCTTATGCTTGTTGCCTGTCCTTAGCAGTGGTTTCCTAGCAGATATTCTACGATAAAGGCCTGATTCACACAGTCTACTCTTAATAGTTGTTCTAGAGATGTGTCTGCTGCTAGAACTCTGTGCGGCATTGACCCGGGTCTCTAATCTGAGCTGCTGTTAACCTGCAATTTCTGAGGCTGGTGACTTGGATGAACTTCTCCTCCGCAGCAGAGGTGACTCTTGGTCTTCCTTTCCTGGGGCAGTCCACATGTGAGCCAGTTCCGTTGTAGCTTTTGATGGTTTTTGAGACTGAACTTGGGGACACTTTCAAAGTTTTCCCAATTTTTCGGACTGACTGACCTTAATTTCTTAAAGTAATGATGGCCACTCGGTTTTCTTTACTTAGCTGCTTTTTTTCTTGCTATAATACAAATTCTAACAGTCTATTCAGTAGGACTATTAGCTGTGTATCCACCTGCCTTCTCCACAACGCAACTGATGGTCCCAACCCCATTTATAAGGCAAGAAATCCCACTTATTAAACCTGACAGGGCACACCTGTGAAGTGAAAACCATTTCAGGTGACTACCTCTTGAAGCTCATCAAGAGAATGCCAAGAGTGTGCAAAGCAGTAATCAAAGCAAAAGGTGGCTACTTTAAAGAATCTAGAATATGACATATTTTCAGTTGCTTTACACTTTTTGGTTATGTACTATACTTCCACATGTGTTAATTCAAAGTTTGGATGCCTTCAGTGTGAATCTACAATGTTCATATTCATAAAAATAAAGAAAACTCTTTTAATGAGAAGGTGTGTCCAAACTTTTGGTCTGCACTGTACATGGAATGCACCTAGCTTAGACACTTAGTACCCCACCTGTGCTTAGGTAAGGTTGCCTGCAAAACATGCACCGCTGGGGAGTCACGAGGACAGGTTTGAGAAACACTGACCTAACTGATAAAGTAACCTTTTAGCAAAATAATTACTCAAAGTAAGTTGTTCCCGATTAACTTCATTTCAATATTACTTTTCTTGCCTTATTTATAATATATTTTTGCTCTTTGGAAGCTTAAAAATGTAACTGTAAGGATTCCTCCTGTGGCGTGTTCTGTCCGTTGCAGTGGAGCCGCAAACGGACAGTTCTGGCTTGTCTGCCTGCATTCGGTTGTGCATTCGCAATGAGTCACATTGTCATTTGCAATTGCTCTGCAGTTCTGGGCAGCTCAGGATGCTGTCATCATTCCATCAATTGCTTACTACAGCTGAGCTGCGGCCAGATAGCCCTGGATTTCCTGCAGCCATGTTGTTACATAATACTGCATGTATTTCCTATGGGAGTCCTTTGCATTCACAACCAGCTAGCAAATGGTAATTGTCACAGTAGCCCTCAGTGGCTGACCGCACTTAGCCTTCTAAACGGTGCCAGCGCACAGATCGTGCGAACTCTGGTCGCAGTCAATGCGCAGGAACCGTTAAGAATTAGCCGCAGACAACTCAGAAGGGAGCCTGTGAGACACGGGTAATTACAACGTCACCTACTGGTTCAGAGTAAACTGCCACCACCGCGGTTACTATGGGACCGTGGGGCCCACTAACTGACTGACTAATCCTGCGAATAAAACGGTTAAACACACGATATTCTGTCTAGCCAACAACAAACAAACAGTAGCGTATCTTCAGAGACCCGGGATCATTTCTGTGTGTGCTGATAAGCAGGGTAGCGAAACAGTGAATGACTTGGGGAAAGTCGTTTTATTCACGCAATATAAATAATTAATATATACAGACAATTATGAAAATCAACAATTATTAAAACAGTAATAGCCAGTATGAAAAATAAAAGAAGGGAGAAAAATACTTAGTTCCTGGAAAGATGTCCTTATTGTGGGAAGAATCATAAAGTCCTTGGTTTCAAAGTCCAGAGTTCAGAGTTCAGACCAGGTGGATGCCAGCATATCCTCAAGCTGGCATCTGATGAGTGCAAGATGGTTCAGTGTGGAGGACACTGAGTTTGGGTCCTCTGCCATTCTTATGTCCCTGAGTCAGTAGGAGGGAGTGAGGGCGGGGAGCCACACACCCCCTTGGAGGATGAGATGAGCCCTCCCCTTATCCTGAGGACCAGAAATCATATCTACCCATATATGGGCTCCATCTCACAGAACCGTACAGGTCAGGGCAGATTTATTAACATTTTCAGGTCTGTCTCGATTTACCCAGCGCCCTGATACCAGACATGAGGGGTGGGACCCCTGTGGTATCACCAGGGCACTTTGAAACTGCCTAGCTGGCAGTCCTTACCTCCGAAGGTTCTGAAACTTCCTCAGAACCAGCACCGGGGCTCATGCTACACTTCCCCCCACGTTTGGTGAAGCTGCCATCTCAGGAACCCCAGAAATATTACAGATCTGGGAAGTTATGGATTAACTATGCCATGAGCCTCAGGTTAATTCAGGAGGTGTTTTAGCTGCTAACAGCTGACTTTCCTTTGATCTTTAGCAGAGAACAGAGTGTCAAGACCTCCCGTGGATTCGTAGCCTGCTTGGCTGCACCTAGGCCTCCTTTGGTTAATTAACATCTCCATGAGATCAGCTAAGTGTCACCTGGTTCTCGGAACCAAAAGGGAAATTGTGCCTTCCACAGGAAATATGTCCCAGCTAATTAACACCTTCCCCCCAGGCTGTCACTGTAGCTTAGGAACAGCTGGGGAATCTGTCTTAGCTGAGGGATACTTCTTATCAAATCTTGGTTCTATTGATCTGAAGCGCAATTGATGCAGGAATCGAGTGCGATCGTTCTTTACTTCACGGGCGGTGCCAGGACGCGCCTGCGTCCCCGCAACCGTCCGTGACAGCCCTCCCCCTTGTCCGCGGCTCAGCCACTCATCCGCAAGATGTGTGGCGGCGCCGCTAACCTGGCTGACGGGCCTCGAGTTGCCGGTACGGCGGGAAAACCTATTGGAGCCTGTGGCTCGGTTCCCCTGGACCGGTCGCGGTCTGCTACCCTCAGGGTTGACCCAACATGGACCGTTCTGGACAGGGCGTTTGCGCCACTGCAGTCGGACGTGGTGCCTGCCGGGACTGCTGACAACGGGCAGTGGGTTGGTTAGGTCAACAGCCAGCCCACGCAGGGTTCCCCTGCTGAGTGGCTGTGGACCTAAGGGAACCCCGCGGGAATCCCTGGACCTTCCCAGCTCCTGACAGACGGCACATGCCCTGCAGTAGTTTGCTACATCCCTGTTCATCCGGGGCCAATAAAACTGGTTCCGAATACCGGCGAGTGTCTTGCGGACACCCGAGTGCCCTGTCAGAGGATTACCATGTGCGGATTTCAGCACATGTCCCCTGAACGCACTCGGGACCACAAGCCACTTGGTATTCGCGTGGGATCTACCTGTAGGGGGCTGTACAGACTCACTGTACAGTCTCCCACCTTCCCAGTACACCTTGAAAGCGGCCCCATCCGCGAGGGGCTCAGCGGCTTGCTGCCTGAGCACCTCCAGGCTTGGGTCACTTTGTAGTGCAGCTGAGAATACGGCGCTGTCAGTTTCAGCCAACTGGCTCATGTCACACGAGGCCAGCGGCTGAAAGGTCTCATCCCTGCGGTCAGAGGAGGGGGAGGAGGCCGTAACCCCCTCCACCTGTTCTGAGCTCAGGTTCTGAGCAGTGCAGCTGCGCGGTACTGCTAGCACAGGTACACTGTCAGAATGGCACAGACGGACAGTACTCAAATCATCATTGCATGCAGTAATGATATTGACAGGTATAGACATTTTTTCATTACAGACAGGTTGTACAGTAAACTCAGGTACAGTTACAGCATCATCACAACAGACAGTCTGTACATCAAACTCAGGTGCCTTTGAAGCAGGCACTATTGAACCTGGTACCCTTGAACTGGGCACATTCAACCCACCTCCCCCTGGTGCTCCCCCAAGTGTATAAAGTACCTGGTGGTGGGTGGAGAGTCCGTCTCCTTCCGTGAGCGACAAGGCGGTCGTGGCAGGTTCATAGTAGGACACAAGCTTGCCCAAATCAGTCCCTAGCAACACAGGGACTGGGAGATCCTTCATAACCCCAACAACCCTTTCGTGGACCCCTCCCACTCCCCAATCCAGCTTCACTCTTGCGTGGGCTATGTGGAAAAGGGTGCCCTCTACTCCAGTAAGGGCAAGGGATCGGCTGGAGCTGATGCTCTCCTTTGGCACAAGATGTGAGTGAACTAACGTGATGTCAGCTCCGGTGTCTCGAAATCCGGTGACAACTTTGCCGTTCACTCTAACAAGTTGCTGCTGGTCGGTTCGGTCGCGGATTTCCTTTCCGCGGGCAAACAGGACAAAATCGGATGATCCAGGCTGTGGTTCGCTGGCGGGTTGCCTCTGCTGTGGGTGAGGTGCAGGTGATGCAGATGATCCAGGTGCTGGTGGTGTCTGTCTCCGCTCCGGACAGTCGAATTTCATGTGTCCGGGCTGGCGGCAGTAGTGACAGGTGACCTCTCCAGGCGCTGCAGGCCTGGGTGCAGCAGCTGCGCTGGGTGGCCTCTGTGGCGGACGGCTCACAGGGGCAGGAGGGTCTGCCGAGGTATTGGGCTGACCTCCTCTCCAGCTGGATGGGACAGTTCTGCGTGTATCAGCCACCCGGGTAGTTGCAAAAGTCTCAGCAAGGTCTGCAGCGACAGTGGCTGAAGCCGGCCTGCGTTCTAGCACAAACTGGCGTACATCAGCAGGGCAAATGTTCAGAAATTGTTCGAGGACTATCAAGTCCTCCAGGACGCCATAAGACCCTTTGGTGAGGCCTAGAGTCCACTGCCGTAGTGTGGTGAGCAAGCTGCTGGCCACATCTCGGTACGAATCAGAAGACTTTTTCTGCCAGGCCCTGAACTTTTTCCGATAGGCTTCTGGCGTCAGCTGGTACTTCGTAATGATAGCGTCTTTTATAGCAGCATAATCATTATCCTTCTCCGCAGGCAATTCTGCGAAGGCATCAAGCGCTTTGTAGCGCAGCAAAGGTGTCAGATGTCTGGCCCACTGGTCTTGGGACAGACGATACTGACGGCATGCTTTTTCAAAAGACCGCAAAAACAAGTCAATGTCAGTGTCTTTTTCAATATTAGCAAATTTAAATTTTGCACTTACGGGTGCTGCAGCTCCTTCAGCAGGGAGGCTGGGCGGTGAACTCCGGCTGGCCTGTTGCACTTTTGCCATGTTTAGCTCATGCTGTCGTTGGCGCTCCCGTTCTCGCTCAGCGGCATCCCTCTCCGCGTGGCGTTCAGCAGCAGCAGCTTTGCGTTCTGCAGATTGGCGCTCCCGTTCCTCTCGTGCTTCCATGTACTGCATGTACTTGTCCAGGTCAGTCTCCATCAGCTTTTGTAATGCCTGCTGCATTACCGGGTCAGCACCCATGGACAGTCCAGTACTGGCCAGTTCCGGGCGAGTAATGTCAGAAACTCTGGGATTGGGGTCCATACTGACAGTCTCTGGCGTAACTGTTGCAACAGGGCCCGCAGGATGCTCAACCTCTGTACGCCTAAGATCTTCAGCCTCTGGTTCCCCTTGATTGTCAGATGGGCTGGTATCCACCTCAGCGGACACTCCCGGCTCCCGCAGTTGCTGGGCATCCCATCTGGACAAGTCTGCTATCAGGTCCTGTTTTGTCTTGCGGAGGATGCCAATGCCCCTCTCTTCGCAAAGATTTTCCAGGTCTGCTAGGCACATGTTCTGGTAGTTCCCGGACATTTCCATGCCAAATAAAATAAAACTTTAGGGAAGGGGTACTGGCTACACAGTCTCTCTGTATATATAAAAAATATATTGCCTTCCAGCTACACCAACGAATTAGTTCGTTTCTCGATAGCGCTAGCGCTATCGCAGATACTTTCAGCACAACACAGATCCCAACCGCTGCCTAACACTGTCACAGTAGCCCTCAGTGGCTGACCGCACTTAGCCTTCTAAACGGTGCCAGCGCACAGATCGTGCGAACTCTGGTCGCAGTCAATGCGCAGGAACCGTTAAAAATTAGCCGCAGACAACTCAGAAGGGAGCCTGTGAGACACGGGTAATTACAACGTCACCTACTGGTTCAGAGTAAACTGCCACCACCGCGGTTACTATGGGACCGTGGGGCCCACTAACTGACTGACTAATCCTGCGAATAAAACGGTTAAACACACGATATTCTGTCTAGCCAACAACAAACAAACAGTAGCGTATCTTCAGAGACCCGGGATCATTTCTGTGTGTGCTGATAAGCAGGGTAGCGAAACAGTGAATGACTTGGGGAAAGTCGTTTTATTCACGCAATATAAATAATTAATATATACAGACAATTATGAAAATTAACAATTATTAAAACAGTAATAGCCAGTATGAAAAATAAAAGAAGGGAGAAAAATACTTAGTTCCTGGAAAGATGTCCTTATTGTGGGAAGAATCATAAAGTCCTTGGTTTCAAAGTCCAGAGTTCAGAGTTCAGACCAGGTGGATGCCAGCATATCCTCAAGCTGGCATCTGATGAGTGCAAGATGGTTCAGTGTGGAGGACACTGAGTTTGGGTCCTCTGCCATTCTTATGCCCCTGAGTCAGTTGGAGGGAGTGAGGGCGGGGAGCCACACACCCCCTTGGAGGATGAGATGAGCCCTCCCCTTATCCTGAGGACCAGAAATCATATCTACCCATATATGGGCTCCATCTCACAGAACCGTACAGGTCAGGGCAGATTTATTAACATTTTCAGGTCTGTCTCGATTTACCCAGCGCCCTGATACCAGACATGAGGGGTGGGACCCCTTTGGTATCACCAGGGCACTTTGAAACTGCCTAGCTGGCAGTCCTTACCTCCGAAGGTTCTGAAACTTCCTCAGAACCAGCACCGGGGCTCATGCTACACTTCCCCCCACGTTTGGTGAAGCTGCCATCTCAGGAACCCCAGAAATATTACAGATCTGGGAAGTTATGGATTATGCCATGAGCCTCAGGTTAATTCAGGAGGTGTTTTAGCTGCTAACAGCTGACTTTCCTTTGATCTTTAGCAGAGAACAGAGTGTCAAGACCTCCTGTGGATTTGTAGCCTGCTTGGCTGCACCTAGGCCTCCTTTGGTTAATTAACATCTCCATGAGATCAGCTAAGTGTCACCTGGTTCTCGGAACCAAAAGGGAAATTGTGCCTTCCACAGGAAATATGTCCCAGCTAATTAACACCTTCCCCCCAGGCTGTCACTGTAGCTTAGGAACAGCTGGGGAATCTGTCTTAGCTAAGGGATACTTCTTATCAAATCTTGGTTCTATTGATCTGAAGCGCAATCGATGCAGGAATCGAGTGCGATCGTTCTTTACTTCACGGGCGGTGCCAGGACGCGCCTGCGTCCCCGCAACCGTCCGTGACAGTAATCAAGACAGCTCAGGATTGAATGATTACCATTCAGCTGTGTGGAGATTTACATGCTTGCATCCTTTGGTTCGATGCCGGCATAAAAGTCTGTCTCCCGTTTTAGACCTCGCCCTGTCATGAATGATACCGAAGTCGAGACGATTAGCGATTCTGTATCGTTCCGCATAGCAGAGCAAAATGACATTTTTTTCTTTTCAGGAAGGATGTTTGTTGACCAGTGAAGGCATGGTTGTTTTAATTAACTGTTCAAAGGAATTCCTTGCTGGCCAGTGACACGGAGGTGTGAAACCCTAGCCAGAATCCTGATGTAATACATCAAAGGTTGCTGTAGCTCGTAACCCTTAGATGATAATGAACACACCAAAAGGTCCTTTCCTCCAAGGGAAGCCAAAGGAAGCTAGCTCCACAGGGGTCCACAGAAGAGCTAGTTGCCCTGGCACTGCTTGGGGGCAGATTTAAATGCATGTGGTTTATGATTTCGGTCTGTTAAATGAAAACCGTGTATAGCACAGCTATGAAATTCATATAGTCTTATTCGTTAAAATCTGCCCAATGTGCTGATATAAAATTCATAACCATAACCCATCCGGTTATTGGTGTACGACCCTTCTCGGGGACAGGACAGCCTAACACCCTCATGCAAGATGTCATATTAATCGGTATTTTCTGACTATTATGAATCTGCTATCCACCTACATATGACATGTATAGTTTGAGTTACAGTGTTTTACAATTAAAGCTCAAAATCCTCCTAGGAGGAGGTGGACTGTCATTGGGTAATTCAGAGGGGGCAGGCGTTGCCACACCCCCAAACCAGCTTCATCAAAAGCACATTGCCAGCAGGCGGACTTTAGTCCTCCAAATCCCATCTTCATGAGAGCCTGCTGCTGCTAACCAGAGGACCATGTGGTTAGCAGCCATCTTGGAACTGTAACATCTGCTTGGATTACAAAATATACCTAAAGACCTATGATTCTGAAACCAAGGACTTTGCATTTCTTTTCCCAGAAGGAAATATTTCCACACAGACTGCATTTCGGCTAAGTAAACCTTTCACAATTATTCCCTTTTATGTTAAGCTTTGTGTGTATATGTTAATTAGTATACACTAATCTAAATGTGTAAATGTGTGTAATGCATTTTTGTTATTAAAACGTTTTAAAAAATTGTTTTACGGTTATGACCTGTTCCTGAACATACACAATCGTACTTACTCCTCCAAAAACGTTACCTTGTGTTCTAGAGTATCTTGTATTTACAACCCGTATGCTTGAATCGGGCACAGATAAACAGATCTGGCGCCGATCCCTGCATACAGCTAAGGGTTAAGTTACAGTGTTCGCAGTGTGCTAATATATTTACAGTCATGTGCTGACTCATGTGGTGGCAAGCATTTGAATTGTACGTGTGTGGTGAATCCTTTGGAGTCAGGACGCTCCTCTCGGCTAGTCGGTTTATAGATTGCGAATCCACATATGGGCATCTATGCGCAAAGCGACAGCGAGACCGAAATTCTGAGCGATTGACCCAATCAAGGACTAACCCGTGTGGTCCATGACATCATAGCGATCACTATGCTGGTCTGCTGGGCACTGTGCTACTCTGTATAGTTCTGTTATTGTAGTTCAATGTGACCTTATTACTTGTGCTTTAGCTAGTTCTTGATAAATATATATATGCAGACTTGGTAATATATATTTATCCATTAGTTGAGCCGTTTATTATTTTTCTGTATTATTGTTTATTGCCTAGTTTTCATGCCTGATGGACATTCATTGCTTCCGCGGTGGGTCAGGGAAGTCCATTATACTGATAGCTTGGATTCTGTGATCACCACGTTGGTGACTGGTAGTTGTTATGATTTAAGTAGGCCTCAGTTACTTGGCCTGAGTTTTATGTAAAAGGCTTGTCCGCAGTGTATGCCTTTAAAATAGATAGAGGTTTGGTGATGCAGGCAGAGGCATCTCAGGGTCTGCGTGTAGCAGAAGATACACGCAGATACTGAGAACATGTTCCTAAAGAAGGCCATCGGTTTGCTCTGACCTCCACTTACAGGACAGGAACAGTAAACATTGGCCATATTTACTAAACATCCACATGCCTGCATCTGGGTCAAGTGCCTCATTGATTATTAATCGAGTAGGCGGGTATGATGACACCACGAGTGGGTCCACCAATAGACTGATATAGGGGGTGGCGAAGATGATGTCATATTTAACTCTTTCCTAGTCGGTATTAAATCTGGAGCGAGCGATGGAGAACTCACTTCTGCTTCTTCCTTCCGCACTAGCTCGCAATACTGACTGGAACCCAATTATTTCTTTAAG